>NC_056739.1:1669481089-1669648589 GCF_019279795.1 Protopterus annectens
GTGATTTGTTATGAAGAAGAACAAATGAGTATGAACAGGGTTGAATGATATTATAATTCTTTGAAATGGAGATGTGTGCAACTGTGTTGTTAGAATATGTATTCTCTGAAGTGATGACATAGTATAAACAGGAGTAATACCTTTATTAACCTGAGAACAATGTAAATATGTCCATGAGCATTGAATGGAAGAAACTCCAGATGATGAGTTATAGAGTGCATTAAACCAGGGTGGGTAGCTGGCAGTGCATATTACAAGACTCAACTTCCAACCCTTACAAGAGGATAACAGTCTCCCCCATAGAACCACTGCCATTCAGTACACAGAGACAGCAGACTTTAAAAATGAATGAGTAGTGACAGCCTATGACACTTTTAAATCAAAAGAAGGCAACTACAACACTGTGAAATGTATTAGAATCAGGTTGAGTGATATATCATAGGAATCTCATAATTTCTTCAGTTTGCTCCCACTAAAAATACTAGATCAGTATTCCAGAGGGACTTAAAATTAATAAGGTAGGCAAAAACTCTTAAAAATTATGTTTTATGGCAGCACTCTGGTACATAGTATGCAACACGATCAATTAGCAAGCTTTCATGTTTAAACAAACATACCAGTATAATTAAGCCTGCTATTTCAGCATTATGTGTCTTCTGTTTTGAAATAAGATTCTTCTATAGACAAGTAACTTCTTCCATAAAATCTTTAAACATGGTGTACACAGAGGACCCCTGTTTCATGGCCTCTTCTCAACATGACTGGAACCGCTAAACATGGCATGTCTCAAGTATGTGCTACACATGTCAGTAGACATATGTACTAGAAACAAAGAGTTGTTGTTGTTTGTCTTTCGGCTTTTCCCAGTAAGGGGCCATCACAGCGGAACTCCGGTCCGCTAATGATTGGCAGTAGATTTTTACGAAATGCTGAGGTGCCAGCTCGACGCCCACCCTTCAATGAAGGCATGCCCATTTACGCACGCATGTCTTTCGAACGCTACCCAACCGCGAGGAGGACATGCAGACTCCATACAGAAGGCACTCCAAGCCAAGCCGAGAATCAAACGGGAGAACCTCTTGCTGTGAGGTAACAATGCTACCGCCGTACCACCGCGGCATATCTACTAGAAACGAAGAGTACTATTTAGAAATACATTTCACTGCTCAATACACAAATATGTTTAGTCCAGCTTCTTGTAAATGCTTTCTTAAAGCACAACAGTGTCATCAAAAGGGCAGTCATACTTCAAGGATACCTCAAATGTCGGCGAACAAGAAGATATGGTGCTTCTTTTGGTCAGGTTTCTGATAGATAGAAGGCACAAAAACAAAAAGACATGAAAGGTAGTTGATAATGGAAGTTTTTTTTTAATTGAAAAAAGGAGTTCAGAGTTGAGGCTTACAGTTCAAGAATGGACATGGAAGATATTCTGCTAAGTATTTTTATAGTAAGTGTAGCAGCTCACACTTTGCCTATTGAAAAGTAATAGTGAGCATCAAACACAGAAAAGTGATACAATATGTATAGTAAGTGTGAAGAGAAAAGAGGCTAACCAGCCAAATGAATAGGGGCACACTATGATTGATGTGAAAACACTTACTAGATAGTACAAGGAATGGAATGAAGATATGCACACAACAGCAGTTTACTGCTAGTTAAAGCTGTAGCACTTGCACCACAGGTAGTTTACTAGCAATTACACTGTATGCTGAATTTCACAATGACTGTATTGTATAAAAGTAATAGATATTCATTTAATATTTTTTAATCGTCATTGATAAAGTTTACATGAGGTTTAAAACAGTGTTAACAGTATGTTTGCATTCACTTCATACAGAACAGATCATAAATACATATATAACTCTGAAAGGACTAAAGTCGGGAAGCCTATAATCACTAACATTTTCAGCATGTATAAGCAGTCATCTACTTTATTTCTAAGGATATTACACATTGGTTGTGAACTTGTGACTGAGAATTTCCAGCAGTTGTATTTATCTTTTCCTGCGATGGAATGATCTCAGAAATGATTATATTAAGGAAGGGGTACAGAAGGTAAAGACCAGCTTGAGGGAGCTTTTTTCACATTCAAGATTAGTTCACCAGCATGTCATTCACTCTTACATCACAGAACCATTTCTAACCAATTAGCCTTGTTCAGAAGTGGCTTTTAACTGTGTTATAAAAGCAAAACACACAAACCCACACTCAACCAAGTGTAAGATAGTTAGGAAACAGTGCAAACTTAGAGGCATCAGGCATCAACTAAAACTGCTCAGAAGGTGTTGCAAGCTGATTGAGACGGGATGATATAAACTAAGTCACACTTCTTATCTTCATAGTGTTCAGATGTAAGTTTGATTTATTGATGTAGGCCTACTTTCGTCTCATAATATACATGCCATATGCTGACTCTTTACTAAACTTGCTGAACTATTGGGGTGAAAACCAACTGGAGGGCTTATTTCCAATGGAGCTTTAAAGGACACAGCAATCTCCACTCTTGCAGTACCGTCTCTCCCTGTATGGAGGACACTGGCTATGCACAGCCTGGTTGAAGTGTGCTGATGCATTTTTAAAGAACTAGTTTGACTGTTGTGCTGTTGCAATGTGTTAGCAGTGGGAAATGTGCGATACCTCAAATGATACTCAAAGGTTTATGTACCTGTTAGGGTGACCACCTGTCCCTAATTATGCAGGACAGACCCTAGTTGGGCAGTTGCATCCTGCAAAAAAAAAAAAAAGTGAAAAACTGCAAATGCCCTGAGATTTTAAGATAAAAAAACAAACATTTCCAATGTCTCTTCCAGTATTGGAATAAAATATTTATTTTTGATGTGAAACATTGTAATAGTATATGGAACAACAAATACAAGCTTTCATTTTGTCAAAAAAAATGAAGTCCAGTCCTTTGAACTGGTGTGGGTATGGTTTGTCTAGCAAAATGTCACACTTCCTTACAAAATGTCCTACTGTGGGCATTTGAAAGTGTGCCAATCCAAGTATGTTTGTCACTAACAAAAGTTCTTAACTGATAAGTCAGAAGTTTAAATTCACTAAGACATAGAGTACAGAGAAAAAAATAAGTGTTTATCAAAACAACTGTATGGCTTCATGGTAGTGCAGTTTTGGCAGAGTCTAATGGAAGAGCCATTCATAAGTAAGATATTGATCCACGTGGAAATATGAGCTGACGTGTAGCTGGGGCCATTGTATGTTTATAGACAACAGGATTAGGATGAGGAGGCCATACACTGCCTAGGATCTGCAGTTTGATGGTACTTTGACCTACCTTCTAACAATTTTCTGCCATAAGATTAAAACTGGGACAACTGAACATCATGTGTGGGGTTCTGAGAAATGAAAGTCACTTGGGAATGGATTTAAATGCTATATATCTCTTTAATTGCAAAAATCTTGTATGTGGTGAAATTTATTTCTGGCTGCCCTATGGTAGACTGTACTGCTAAATACCATCCACTTTCCATTCTTAAAGTGGTATTCATAAATCAGTGTTTCTCAGATACATGAGGGGACTCTGTAAATCATGCTACTGTGCCTGCATTTAAAGTAGCAAAATGTGAACAACAGGCACTGGTTTTGCAAGTTCTCAGGCCTATTAGGAAACACTCACTGCAGTTTTTTACATCTGTATCAGCATAAAGTTCAACAAATCGGGTTCAGTTATGTGTAGAAAAATCAATACTACATAAGCCCGTGTTTGCACTTGTTTCCCGCCTTTCCTGTAACTAGTCTAGTCCAGAAACAGATTTGCTGTATCCAGGACTGTTTGTAAGCTTCTGAGACCCCCATGCCTTTCTGTGTTGGAGGGAAGCCTTCTAGCTTATCAGTGGGAGTGGTAAGCACTAGGTAGTCTAGCTACCACCAGAGGAGTAGTTTCTGGCCCAGAAATTGTAGTTTTTGGCCGTTTGGACAGTTTTCCATCTCTTTCAACTTTCTGGTTTAAAAGCCCACGTTTGCATGTGTTTGTGCTTGTTTAAGCTCCGTGGATCCAGTTTTGGTGTCCTGCAGACTGAAAGAGCATCAGGAAGTGGAAAGAGATACTCTAAGTGACTGCATTTTGATGTTTTTCCTAATGTACTGCTTTCTGCACTTGTTTTTAGTCTTTTTTTAATTTAATTGCATTTATTTAAACTGTATTTGCTTTAATATTACTACACACTCAAGTGTGCTAGCTTGCACTGCATTTGAATTGTTTTTACTGCTGTTTTAGCTGATTTTCTGTATATAAAAAAAAAGAGTTCTAAGCTTGTTTCCCACTTTGCCTGTAACTAGTCTAGTCCAGATACAGATTTGTTGTATCCAGGACTGTTTTAAGCTTCTGAGCCCTTCCAAGCCTTTCTATGCTGGAAAGAAGCCTTCTAGCTTATCAGTGGGAGAGGTAAGCACTAGGTAGCCTATCTACCACAGGAGGAGTGGTTTCTGGTTCAGAAATTGTAGTTTATTGGCCATTTGGGCAGTTTTTCCATCCCTTTCAACTTTCTGGTTTAAAAGCCTGCGTTTGCATGGGTTTACGCTTGTTTAAGCTCCGCCTGGTGGCGCCTTTCTGAGGTAAACTATTACAGGTGCCAGAAAGTCTGCTCTTCAGTTTTTTCCTTGAATCTTGCTAGTCCTTTCTCTCTTGTACTTCAAATAGCTTAATCACTTTGCACTTCAACAGGTTTTGTAGCAATTATTGTAGCACACCTAAGTGCCATAAGCACTAGTTGTTCTTCACTGAAATAGCTCCAGTACTTAATAGTTATGACCACCCCTCCTGGCATGATTAAAGGGCAGTTCCTTGTGCTTTCTCTTATTAACCTGGTTCACTTGGACATTCTGAGGCAGTGTAGCAACTGCCTCATGTATAGAGACAACCCTCTCCTCTTACCTACAAATACTTAGGCTTGTGAGAGATGCAATTATATCAGCAAATTGGAAGGTACGCACTCTCCAGTCAAGACCAGACTAGCTGGTCAAGAGGAGGTCAACACCTGCACCATACCACATGGAAAACATAGCCTTCCAGAGCACCCACCATCACATCTCTCACATAAAAACACAAACCACATACCCACCTTCGTGGAGGCTCTCAATAGAAATTTACACAAACAGCAGTGACCTCCAAAACAGAAATGGACTGGACCACCACACCACAGCACAAGCCACAGGACACATAGCTCACCTCCACAGCATTACCGAAACCTAATCCCCTAAGGCTAAACACCTTGCCCAATACACTAATCATAGGTGACTTAATAGTGAGGCACACAGATGTCCCACTCACTAGGTTGAATAAGGAGAAGGTAACATTCAGCTGTCTATCAGGTGCCAGAATCCAACACATAACACACACACTCAGGTCACTCCACAACAAGTGCAAGTATGACTCAGTCATTGTCCATGTGGGTGTGAATGACCTGAGATGCACCTCCCTGGACTACATGAAAAAGGCATGGTGGAGCTCTCGGCTGCAGGTGTGAATGACCTGAGATGCACCTCCCTGGACTACATGAAAAAAGGCATGGTGAAGCTCTCGGCTTATGTGGCCCAGGCAGGTATGAACCTAGCCCTGAGCAGTATCTTACTGTCACCCAAAATGATACCACAGTACAAGCAGAAAATGATTGACTTCAACAACAGTACAAACAAAAAATATTTGATTTCAACAACTGGCTAAGTTTCTGGTGTCATTCTAAGGGGATCCAGTATATGTCTGCTTGGGATGACATGACTGACAGACTTTGATGCTTTGCCAGAAATGGCCTGCATCTGTCACCCCCTTGGCTTCCAGGTACTGGCTCTTAAAATTACTCAATTGTATTTATTACTGCTTGGTGTAACTATCATTCTAAGCCATTTGGTTTAAGCACTTGGGCTTCAGACCAGTTGTTTTACATTAAGAAGGTTTGTGGTCTGCACTGTTGTGGCAGGACAGGTAGCTTACATCCTTCTAAGTTGGGAACTGCTGATTGAAGGCTCAGTGTCTGTTATTCTAAAAGTGTATTAGTTCCGGTTTAAGTACTTGGGCGTCAGGCCAGTTATTTTACATTAAGAAGGTTCATGGTCTGCACTCTTGTGGGAGGAGAGGCTGGACTCTGCCCTTCTGAGCTGGGAATTTCTGGTTAAAGGCTTATAGTGCCTGCATATTTAAACTGTTTCTTACTGAAATTGGTGCACCTTGTTTGCTGTAGCATAGACTAGATCCAGGCCTGATGAATCTAGCTTTGTTTGTATAACTTGAGCACTAATCCAGGCCTTCTTTTTTGTAAAAGGTTCCCCTGCATCCCCGTGGCAGAAGTGTGCAGTTAGAACTTGGCTGATTGAAGACTACAGGAACAGGGCTCAGTTTTGAGATTTTTTTTACTGGTTAATTGGGTAATTTGTTTAAAAGCCTTTTCTGATTGCTTGTAGTCATCTAAAGCTGTTTAAGTGTATTTTTTACTCTTTGTAGTTGTTTAAAACTGTTTTAAATGCATTTTTTACTGTTTTTGCCTTATCTTTTTTAAAAAAAAATTCCTTGTTTCCTACTTTTCTAAGCTAGTGTAGTCCAGTTTTCAGGCTAGTGCTGAATTCAGGGTTGTGTTACAATTTTCTGAGTTGCCCATACCTTACTTGGATAGAGGGAGGTTTCTCTGTTCACCTATAAGAGAGGGAGCTTTGAGCAGCCATCTGTCCCTGGAGAAGTGGTTCCAGCCCAGAAGTTAGTAGTTTATAGGCCATTTTGGGCTAATTTCTATCTCTTTAATTTCCCTTCTGTAAAAAACACGTTTGCACGGTTTTGCATGTCCAGGCAGTGCCGGTAAGCTAGGGCTAAATATATCCCAGCTCCACCAAGTCTCCTCTTTAGTTTTTCCCTTGAAAGTAGTGTAACTCTCAACCTAAGCACTTAACAAGCATCCTATAGTCCAGTACTTGCTCAGACCTAATATCAAGCACTAATATACCCCAACACTTGAATGCCCAGTAGGGCAAGGCTCATTATTCACCCCTCACAAACCAAGCAACTAAGTAGCTCACACTACTATTCAGGCATGACCAAAGGGCACTTTCCGGTATACTCTCCAGTCCAGCTGATGAACCTGGGTATCCTGAGGCAATGTTACAACTGCCTCATGTACACAGACAACTCTCTCCTCCTACCACAAAACATTAACATATGCGAGAGATGCAATTATATAGCTAAATTGGAGGCTAAGCTCTCTCCACCCAAGACTGGAACAGGCAGTCATGAGGAGAAGGTTAACACTTGCACTACACATCCAGCCTCACATACACATACTAAACCAGCACTGGTAAAAAATATACAAAAATACACAAAATCATACTTGGAGTCTCTAAATAAAAACCTGCAAAAGCATCACAGACCTCCAATGCAGACACCCAAAAAACCTGCACCTCCCATCACAAACCAGACAACACATAAAACACAAAATCAGTGTTCTGCACAATCACAGCCCTTAAGGAGAAATAACATACGTAACACACTAGTAATAGGTGACTCTATAGTCAGGCACACTGACGTCCCACTCACTAGGCTGGACAAGGAGAAAGTTACTGTTATCTGCCTGTCGGGACCCAGAATCCACCACATAACACAAGCACTCAGGTCACTCCAAAACAAGTACAAATATGACTCTGTCATTGTTCATGTTGGTGTGAATGTCCTGAGATGTACCTCCCTGGACTACATGAAAAGAGACATGGAAGAGCTCTCTGATCATGTAGCCCAGGCCGGTATGATGCTGACCCTGAGTAGCATCCTGCTCTCACCAAGAATGATAACGCAGTATAAAGAAAAAATTATCAATTTCAACAATTGGCTAAGCTTCTGGTGTCATTCAAAGGGGATCCAGTGCCTGTCAGCCTGGGATGATATGCTTGACAAGCCTTGTTACTTCACAAGAGATGGCTTGCACCTGTTACCCCTAGGCTTTCGAATACTGGCCAAGGCTCTTGCTGCCCCCATACTGCCTTTTTTTGGCAAGGCTCAAAAGTCAAACCCACCTCTGTAAACAGCACAGATAAAAAAATGAGGTTATGCTACTCAACGCCATGAGTCTAAATCTCAAAAAGCACGCACTCGAAGTACTCCTCAGTATGGAGAACGTCGGCATCTGTGCAGTAACTGAAACCTGGTTCAAGGCTCCACAGAGCACCCCAGCACTACCGGGCTACAACTCATACCACACATTTTGGCCACAGAACATGGACCAGAATACAAAAGGAGGTTGTGTATCCATATTCATCAAGGATACCTACACTTCCAGGTTAGTGGTGCAGCATGATACCTTGGAGATCATCCATGTGCAACTAACATCAGGTAAATCTGCAGTGCAAATCGTGGCCTGCTACAGATCACTCTCCATGACACAGGACCACCACTTCGTTTTTCTGGAGACACTGGAAAACATGAAGGTCCTACCGAACACCCTGATATTGGGTGATTTCAATTACCCTACCGTTAACTGGGAAAACTACTCAAGTACAAACTCCCAGGTCCAGCGCTTCCTGGAATTTATCAACTCAAATGCCCTGGATCAGCTGGAAAACTCCCCTACCAGAGGTGAAAACATATTGGACCTCGTCATCACCAACATGGGCGACAGGTGTTCCACACTGGAGGTCAACCCGTCACTGGTTAGATCAGACCATAAACTAATCACTCTGGATGCCCACACCACACCACCACCTCCAACCAAGGAAACCACAGTGAAAAACTTTTCTATAGAAAACTTCACCTTACTTAAGACAGAGGTGGTAAGTTTCACAGCCCTCACGCTAAAGGATAACAGTGTCCAAGATGCAGGAACCTTTACAAATGCACTCTATGAACACCTACAAGGATGCATGGATCATGCCATCCCTAGCAAAATCAAGACTCACTCCCCTATGAGAAGGAAACCAGTCTGGTGGACCCCTGACATAAACAGGCTACATAATAGAAAGAGGAAACTAGTTCAGAAAAAAAGCAAATCCCAAGAAGGAAAGACATCCCTGATCAGTATGAAAAAGAAACTAAGGTCCTTCATAAAATCCTCCAAGGCTAACTTCGAGAGAAAAATAGCCAAAGATTCAAAAGAAAACCACAAAGCCTTCTTTAGCTATGTCAAGAATCTAAGTGGCAACTCGCATTTAGGCTCTGAGCTAGTGCAAAATAGCACAATATATACTGAACCCACTGATATTGCCAACATCCTGGCAGATAGATTCAGTGCAAACTTCACACCCCTCTCACCCCCAAAAGGGCCCACAACAATACCAGAAAAGTGTAGTGTCCTGGAAATCACAGATGCACAGGTGAAAACAGCCCTTTCAAAAGCCAAAAGCACAGCATCAATGGGGCCAGATGGTGTCCCAGGCTGTGTCTTGCATGAACAACAGAACGAACTAACCCCCCACCTAAACACACTATTCAACCTCAGCCTATCCACAAACTACATGCCCATAGAATGGCGCACAGCAATGGTTATTCTGCTCCACAAAGGAGGGGCCACAACTGACCCTGGTAACTATCGCCCCATATGCCTGACTAGCCTGGTCTGAAAGGCTATGGAGCGCATCATCATGGAACTCATTAACAAAGACATTGGGAACCTCCAAACACTTGACCCGACCCAGTTCGGCTTTGTTAAGGGCAGATCATGCCTACTAAACCTGGTTGACGTCTTTGAGACAGTCACCAAGGCCATAGATGAGGGGAAGGTAGTTCACACAGCCTACCTTGACCTCACCAAGGCTTTTGACACCATTCCCTACTCGGGAATTATAGAAAAACTCACCAACGTGAACATAAACCCCTATGTCATGAGATGGGTTGCCAACTGGCTTACAGACAGAACTCATACGATAAGAAAAGCAGGCTCCAGGTCCGACTCTAAACCAGTCACAAGTGGTGTCCCACAAGGCTCGGTCCAGGGACCCCTACTGTTTGGCATATAATTTTCAGAAGTACAGGCAAACACAGGAGGACTATGGCTAACCAAGTTCGCCGATGACTGCAAACTGGGAACCATAACTGAGTCTCTGGCTGACATGGACATTATCCAAAAGGGCCTTACTGAGATGGACACCTGATGTCAATGTCATGGTCTTAAGCTAAATGCCAAAAAATGCATAGTCATCCCGTTTGGGGAAAACAAAATACCCATGAATTACCACATAGGTGGCAGCCCCCTTAATACAGAAGAGGTAATAAGAGATCTGGGGACCCAGGTAGATAGTAATCTCTCCTTTGACAATCATATTGCCAAAGTAGTTAGGAAATCCTTCTATGTAGCCCATCTAATTACTAAAGGGTTTGCATCTAGAAATAAAGAGGTTGTAAATCCCCTCTACTCGTCACTCATCAGACCCATCATAGAGTACAATGCCCCATTTGGGATGTACCTCACAAGACACTTCCAACAGCTGGAAAGACCGCAAAAGTATGTCACCAAGAGGATTACTGGCCTCAAACATATGTCCTATGCAGCCAACTGGAAAATCTCCAGCTGTACTCAGTTGCATATCGCTTACTCAGAGGTGATCTCTGCCTGACTTACAAAGCCATGTCCAACTCAGAATTGATGGACATGCTCCAACTAAAGGCATCCAAGTCACTGCAAGCCACTCGCTCTAGTGAGCTAAACCTCACCACAACAATAAATAGAACATACTGGAGGGATAGATTCCTGTCACAAAGACTCCCCATGCTTTGGAACAAAATTCCTAACTACATTAGGGAGAGCCCCTCATTAACACTCTTCAAGAGAAACCTTGACAAGTGGATGGGTAACAGAAAATACACCCCTGGGATCACTTCATTGGCTCTTCTTGACAGAGGCTCAATTAATTAATCAATGGGGAGGCAAAAGCTGACACACTCTGGCTAGGCTTATAAATGCCCTCAGGCAGATAGCCTAGTACCTACCTATGAACCTATGAACCTAAGGCTCTTGCCACCCCTATAGTGCCTTTTTTAGGTGGTGTTCCATAGACCAAATTACCACCATAACAGCTATAAATAAATGCAATCTGAGGGTCATGCTACTCAACGCTAGAAGTCTAAATCTCAAGATGCACTCGTTCAAAGCACTCCTCAAAAATGGAGAACATCGACATTTATGTTGTAACAGAGACCTGGTTTAAAGCAGCAGAAAGCACCCCTGCGCTACCAGGCTATAACTCATTCCACAACTTTCGGCCCCAAAACATGGACCATAGCTCCAAAGGTGGTGGTGTCTCCATATTCATAAATGATATGCACACCTCCAGACTAGTAGCCCAGCATAATACATCTGAGAAACTTCAACTACAACTAACATTGGGTAAGATGGCAATCGAGGTCATAGCCTGCTATAGGTCCCCAACCATGTCCCTAGACTCTCATTCCACATTCCTAAGCACCCTGAAATCTATCAAGGTCCAACTCAACACTCCCATACTAGGAGACTTCAACTACCCCTCCATCTACTGGGAAAACCACTCAATCACAAATACACTGGCCCAACGCTTCCTGGAATTCATCAGTTTGAATGCTTTTGACCAGCTCATTTTGACCCCCACTAGAAGAAGCAGCATGCTTGACCTGGTTATTACTAACATGGGGGACCATTGCTCTACACCAGTAGTCAATCCATCCCTGGTCAGATCTGACCATAAACTAATGACCATGGAAATCCACAGCTCACCCACACCCCCGCAAAGGTAACCACCTTGAAAACCTTCTCCAAAGCTGACTTTGGTCTCCTAAAAACAGAGGTGGCTAACTTCACAGCATCCATGCCAATGGAAAATAGCTGCATGACTACAGAATCATACACCAATCCACTGTATGAACATGTACATAAATGCATGGAATAGCCATGCCCAACAAAACCAAGACACTCTCTTCCAAAAAAGGACACCAATCTGGTGGTCCCCTGCAATTAATAATCTCTACAACAGAAGGCAAAAACTGTTGCAGAAAAAGGTGAAGTCCCAAGACTGGAAAAACTCCCTTATTAGCCTCAACAAAAAGTTGAGATCCCTCATCAAATTCTATAAAGCCAGCTATGAAGGCAGAATTGTGGCAGACACTAAAAACAATCACAAAGCCTTCTATAGTTATATCAAGAACCTCCACGGCAATACCCAGATTTGCTCTTAGTTACTGCACAATGGTACCTCCTATACTGAGCCAACAGATATTGCCAACATACTAGCTGACAGATTCAGTGCCAACTTTACCTCTCTCTCCCCCCAATGGACCAATCACAATACTGGAAGAATGCCAGGCACCCAGCATTACTGCAGTACAGGTTAAAGCCTCATTGTCCAAGGGCAAGAATACAACCTCCATGGGACCCAATAATATCCCTGGCTGTGTTCTACATGAACTTCAAAGTGAACTGGCACCACATCTATGTGCCCTGTGCAGTCACATCCTCACATCAGACTTTGTCCCTACCGAATGGTGCATTGCTACTATCATCCCTCTCCATAAACGGGGGAGCAACTACAGACCTTGGGAATTATCGTCCCATTAACCTGATGAGTCTGATATGTAAAGCTATGGAGCACATCATCATGGACCTGATTAACAAAGATATAGGAAATCTCCAAACTCTAGTCCCCATGCAATTTGGCTTTGTGAAAGGGAGATCATGCCTGCTCAACCTGGTTGGCTTCTTTGAGTCACTCCCCAGGGCTGTGGATGAAGGTAAGGCAGTGCATACAGCCTACCTCAATCTGGCTAAGGCCTTTGGTACCATTCCTCACTCAGGTATTATTGATAAACTCATCAAACTAGGCATAAACCCTTGTATCACTAGGTGGGTTGCAAACTGGCTCACAGATAGAACACACAGTGTGAAAGTAGCAGACTCCAAATCAGACTGCTGACCAGTCATGAGTGGAATCCCACAGGGATCGGTCCTGGTTCCTCTTCTGTTTTTCATCTACTTCTCAGAAGTCCAGGCCAACACAAAGGGACTTTGGCTGACCAAGTTCACAGATGACTGCAAGCTGGGAGCCATTTTTAACTCCTCAAGTGATGAAGACATCCTACAGAAAGGCCTCACTGAGACCAATGACTGGTGTCAAAACTATGGTCTTAAGCTTAATGCCAAAAAATGTGTCATCATCCCCTTTGGTAAAAACTGAGTTCCCACTAATTACCACATCGATGGAAGCCCACTGAACACTGAAGGCGTTATAAGAGATCTGGGGATGCAGGTTGACACCAACCTCTCCTTCGACCACCACATTGCTACTGTGGTCAGAAAGTCCTTCTGTGTGGCACATCTCATAACCAAGGGTTTTGCATCCAGGAAGACAGAGGTCATCGTCTCTCTCTACTCTTCCCTCATTAGACCAATCATTGAGTATAATGCCCCATTTGGCATGTACCCCACTAGACACTTGCAACAGCTGGAGAGGCCAGAGAAGTACTTCTCGAAGAGGATCCTAGGCATTAAGCACATGTCCTACATGGACAGACTCAAAAGACTCCAGCTACCATGCCATGTCTGACCCAGCTCTGTTAGAAATGCTACATCTAAAGAAATTCCAATCCCTCCGCACCTCAACCTCATTACCACAATCAACAGAACATGATGGAGGGACACATTCCTCACCCAGAGACTGCCCATGCTCTAGAATAGACTTCCCATACATGCCAAGCAGAGCACCTCGCTGTCCCTCTTCAAGAGAAATATTGATGAGTGGATGAGTAATAGAAAGTTCATCCAGGTGATCACTCCAGTGGTTCTACTTGATAGAGGCACTGGGAACTAACGTCGGGTGGTACAATGCCAGGGCACTTCTACGGGCTAGGCTTGTAAAGGGATAGCAAAGGGATAGCAAATCTTGAATGCAGTGGAGGAAAGGATTCATAATGGTCTTAGTACCTCTCCAGGACCACCTCAACCACAACCTTAACCAAGTTCTGAAGCCCATTTCTACAGTTTGCCAGGCTGTCAAACACACAGGGGTGCCCACAGGAGAGGAACCACTGCTACCACCTGTGAAGCAGTCCTCAAGTGGACAGTGCAAAGTCAAGAATGGTTTCACACTTGGGAGACTTGCAGGCAAACTGCCCCATGTACTTCTGGATCTGCAGGAAAAAATATAAAAACAAATAGAAAATGAGAAAAAAGAAAGAGAAGTTAAAGAGAATGAGAGAGAGAAAGGAAAATGGGAGAAGACCAAAGGGCCCATAAGTGTTAAATAGCAAATGTCTTTATTTCAATTAGACAGGATGAGAGAAGTAGCATTTTATTCAGAAATATGAAACAGTATGTAATGAATTATAGATCTTGCAATTAATAATGTACTCACATACATCACACACTACCTCACAGTTGATAGAATGGTAGCCCTTCATGTTATGGTACTGTTCCACCATGATTTTGATGAGGCCATTATGGGGGCCCGTGTTTGTGTGGTCTTTGCACTTGTATTACCTCAGCAAGATCCTGCCAGGGTGTCCTGCAGAGTTCTACAGCAACAGAGAGAGAAAGGGGAGACTTTGAGTGGATTAAGTACCTCAGTTTTGCTTTTTTTGCTTATTTTTGCTAGCTGCACTATTCCAAGCATTTTTTATTAACTTTGCAACTTATTTGAACTGTTTATTTGAATTCTGATACTGTTTTCACTTTAACTGATCATTTTTAAGTGTTTTTCAACTGTTGAACTGTTGAGGACTACACATTCAAGTGTGATAGCAATTTTTCTGGTTTAAAAGTATTTCGTTTACTGTATCTGTTTTAATTTTGAAAATAAAAAATAAAAAAATAAATAAATTCTTTTTCTCTACTCGTTTCCAGCCTTTCTATAACCAGTAGAGTCTGGTGTTCAGATTTTGCTGAATTCTGGGCTTTGTAGTTTCTATGTTGCCCAGACCTTACTAAGATAGAAGGAAGCTTCTCTGTTCATCAGTGAGAGTGGTGAGCTTTGAGCAGCCTACGTATCACTGGAGGAGTGGTTTCAGCTCAGAATCTGTAGTTTTACTGGCCATTTTGGCTATTTCTATCCCTTTCAGCTTTCTGTCTGAAATCCTGTGTTTGCGCAATTTTGAGCATCGCTCTGTGCCATTTAACTAGGGTTAAACTATTCCCGGTGCCAGAAAGTCTGCTCTTCTAATTTTCCCTTAGAACTAGCCAGTTTTCTAATTTTAGCACTCAATATTGTTTCCTCATGCTCAGCACTTGTTCAAAACTCATTGCAAGCACTAAATAATCAAATTAATGCAGCACTCAACTTTCCTCACTTGTTCGGAGGAAAACAACTTTTAGTACTTAAATTGATAAGCACCTATTCAGGCATGTCTAAGGATCAGCTCCCAGTATTTTCCCCTGTCCACCTGATGAATCTGGGCATCTTGGGGCAATGTAGCAATTGCCTCATGTACATTGACAACCCTCTCCTCCTACCACCCAACACTACAACCTGTGAGAGATGCACTTATATAGCTAAACTGGAAGCCAAGATCTCTCCAGCCAAGACTGTACTAGACAGTCAAGAGGAGAAGGTAAACACTTGCACCACACCACACTCAACACATAGTCCATCAAAACCTACACTACCTAAACCCACACATAGTAACACAAAACACACACCTACATTCACTGTGGCTCTCAATAAAAATCTGCCCAAACAACAGAGACCTCCAAAGCTGAAACGCAAGCAATCACCACCCCCCAACACTACCCAAATGACACATAGCCCACAAAATCAGTGTGCCACTCAACCTCAGCCCATAAGGCAAAACAACATACCCAACACACTAGTCATAGGTGACTCTATAGTCAGGCACACTGATGTCCCACTCACAAGGCTAAGCAAGGAGAAAGTTATTGTCAGCTGCCTGTCGGGTGCCAGGATCCGCCACATAATGCAAGCACTCAGGTCACTCCACAACAAGTACAAATATGAATCTGTCATTGTCCAAGTTGATGTGAATGGACTACATGAAAAGAGACATGGAGGAGCTCTCAGATCATGTAGCCCAGGCAGGTATGATCCTAGCCCTGAGTAGCATCCTGCCATCACCCCAGAATGATACCACAATACAAGGGCAAAATGATTGACTTCAACAATTTGGCTAAGTTTCTGGTGTCATTCTAAGGGGATCCAGTGTCTGTCTGTCTGCCATGACATGATCGACAGACCACGATGCTTTGCCAGAGATGGCCTGCACCTGTCACCCCTGGGATTCAGGATACTGGCTAAGGCTTTTGCCTTTTTTAGGCAAGGTTCAAATGACAAACTCACCAATATAGCAGGTATAAGGAAGCAAAATCTGAAGGTAATGCTGCTCAGTGCTAGAAGTCTAAACTTCAAAATGCACTCACTAGAGGCACTCCTTAAAATAGAGAAAATTGACATCTGTGCAGTGACGGAGACCTGGTTCAAAGCTCCAGAGAGCACCCCTGCATTACCAAGCTATAACTCATACAACACCTTTCGGACACCTAATTTGGACCAAAACACTACAGGAGGATGTGTGTCCATATTCATTAAGGATATCCAAACCTCCAGGCTAGTTGCTCAACATAATGCAGTTGAAATTATCCAAGTGCAACTAACACTGAGTAAGACTGCAATCCAAGTCGTAGCTTGTTACAGATCCCCTGCCCTGCCCAGGAGACCCACTCCATGTTTCTTGATATACTGGGTAATATTAAGGTACAGCCCAAAACCCTAATAATGGGTGACAACTACCCTACCATCAACTGGGAAAACTACTTATGTACTAACACTTTTGCTCAATGCTTTCTGGAATTCATAAATTCCAATGCCCTGGATCAACTTGTCCATACCCCCACCAGGGGCAGCAATATCCTGGACCTGGTCATTACCAATATGGTCAACTCCTCGTTGGTTAGATCCAACCACAAGCTAATCACCCTAGACATCAATATCCCGCCCCCACCCCCCATTAAGAAACCACCGTAAAAAACTCTCCAAAGCCAACTTCAGGCTTCTTAAAACAGAAGTGGCAAGCATCACAACACCCATACAGACAGAAAATAGAGGTACGACTGCTGAATCCTAAACAAATGCACTGTATAAGCACATACATGAGTGCATGGATCGTGCGATCCCAAACAGAACCAAGACACTATCATCCAAAAAAAGGAAGCTAATCTGGTGGTCCCCTGCCATAAACAAACTCTGCAACAGAAGGAAGAAACTGTTGCAAAAAAGAGTAAAATCCCCTGATTGCAGGACCTCCCTGGTCAGCCTCAGTAAGAAGCTGAGATCCCTCATAAAATCCTCCAAAGCTAGTTATGAAAATAAAATTGCCACTGATTCTAAAGACAATCACAAAGCATTCTACAGCTATGTCAAGAATCTCAATGTTGACAGTCAGATCTGCTCTGAGCTACAGCACAAGGGCACTAGATATACAGAACCAACTGATATTGCCAACATCCTGGCAGATAGGTTCAGTGCAAATGTCACCCCCCTCACCTCCCCAAAGGGCCCATCACTATACTTGAAGAATGCAAAGTCCCTGTAATCATGGCTGCACAAGTAAAGACAGCACTCTCTAAAGCCAAGAACACAGCATCCATGGGACCTAACAACATCCCAGGATGCTTTCTGCATGAACTACAGGACGAACTGACATCCCACCTAAGTACCATGTTCAATTATAGCCTCACTTCAGGCTTTGTGCCTACTGAATGATGGCACAGAGATGGTTATCCACTCCACAAAGGGGCTACCACCACGGACCCTGGAAACTACCGCCCCATTAGCCTGATGAGAATGGCCTGCAAGGCCATGGAATGTATCATCTTGGAGCTTATAAACAAGGACATAGGAAACCTCCAAACTCTGGATCCCACTCAGTTTGGGTTTCTAAAAGGTAGGTTATGTCTCCTAAACTTGATTGACTTCTTTGAAGCAGTCACCAGAGCCGTGGACGAGGGTAAGGTGGTGCATACAGCCGATCTTGACCTCGCCAAGGCTTTCAACACCTTCCCCCACTCTGAAATTATAGATAAACTCACTAGACTGGGCATAAATCCCTATGTCACATGATGGGTGGCCAAGTGGTTGACTGACAGAACCTACATAGTTAAAGTAGCCGACTCCAAATCCAACTTCAGACCAGTGACAAGTGGAGTACCACACCGCTCAGTCCTGGGTCCTCTCCTGTTTGGCATCTACTTCTCAGAAGTTCAGGCTAATACATCAGGTCTTTGGCTAATGAAGTTCACAAATGACTGAAAACTAGGTGCCATAATAGAATTGCCTAATGATGTGGACATTCTACAAAGGGGCCTCACTGAGACTGATGCTTGGTGTCAAAGTCATGGCCTCAAGCTCAATGTCAAGAAGTGAATTGTCATCCCTTTGGGAAAAACACTGTACCCATGAACTACCACATAGGCGGTAGCCTACTAAACATCGAAAGTGTGATAAGAGACCTTGGGACACAGGTGGACAGTAGTCTCTCCATTGATAATCACATCGCCACAGTAGTCAGGAAATCCTTCTACGTGGCACACCTCATCACAAAGGGGTTCACCTCCAGAAAAAAATAGGTCATTGTTCTTCTCTACTCATCCCTCATCAGACGCATTATAGAGTACAATACCCCATTTGGCATGTACCCCACAATACATCTACAACTAGAAAGGCCACAAAAATACCTCACTAAGAGAATTACCAGCCTGAAACAGATGCCATATGCAGACTGTCTCAAAAAACTCCAGATCTACTCCATCACTTATCACCTACTCAGAGGTGACCTCTGCCTAACATACAAAGCCATGTCAAACCCTGATCTATTGGACATGCTACACTTAAAGAAACCCCAATCTCTCTGAGCCACATGCTCCAGGGACCTAAACCTTGCCACCACAATAAACAGAACATGCTGGAGGGACAGATTCCTGTCCCAGAGACTTCCCATGATCTGGAACAGACTACCCATTCATGTCAAGCAAAGTTCCTCATTAGCCAAGAAAAATCTCGACAATTGCATGGGAAATAGGAAACTCACCCTGGAGATCACTTCTGTGGCTCTGCTAGACAGGGACACAGGAAAATAACTTTCTTGGGTGGCGAAAGCCAGGGAACTTTTTTGGCTAAGCTTGTATAGGCCCCAGGGCCGATAGCCTAGTACCAACCTATGAACCTATGAACCTATGAACACAGGTGTAATCTGTTATACCAAGCAACTCAGTGGAGTATGTGATTCTGTAGAAGGTATCCATGGTACTGTGTTGACACTGGGAAACAGATATGCTCATCGATATATGCCAAGAATATATCATGGAATTGCTGCACTATCCTTAAAGCAGAAAACCATGACATACTTAAGTCCCTAATTTGCCATGGAAGAGTCACTGAGGCAAATGTAGTGAGGGCTGTAAATACCTTGCTATTCACAGGTATAGGGAAAATATGCATTCCTCCAATTCCTGTGTGTATACCTTAGAAATTTATCAAAGCTGTTATTATTTCTATCTCCACTTTAAACTGGTCCAATAAGTCCTACTCAGCAAACTTAAAATGAAATTTCCTTTGTGTTTACCTTCTTCTCCTCGGTTGATGAGTGCCACTCCATGCACTAGATTTTGACACGACCAAAATGAGCAACTCACTGTCAGAAACAGACAGCCATCGAGCAAAACTGAGCTTCCTCACAGATTGCAAAATTGATAGAAACCTGAAAGGACATCAGCATTTGTGTAATTACATAAACCTGGCCCCATTGTAGTGATATCACTCCCTGCACTCCATGGTATAACACCTATCATGCACTCCTATCCACCAGCAACTGTGGGGAAGCATCTGTTTTTATTCACAGTTCCATTGTTTCTTACCAAATTTCACATGATACACATTTGGAACTGGTTGAAGACCTAGCTACACTCAATAAAATTAAATAAAACATTATAGCCAATTATAGTTACTCACCTATGATCTCTTCTGTCATGCACAATAACTTAACCAGTTAGAAAAGTTTGCAGTCCAACTAAATTTTTTTCTTATAGATGAATTCAACTATCCACTCATAAAATTGCAAGCATTTACTGCCAACAATAAGTATGCCTTGAGATTCCTGGACTTTGTAACTGCCAATGCACCTGAACAAATTGTCCCCATAGCAACCAGATGTGTTAATAGTCCTGATCTTGTCCTTACAGACATTTCTTCCAATTGCACCAGCCCACTCGTTACCCTCTCCCTAATCAAATCTGACCATCCTGCTTTGATCATTGCTATAAAACCCTGTGCTGTGGCCTCTGATAATTCCGCTGTAGTCAGGGATTAACTTAAGATCAGTTATTTACAATTTACTGATTTTTACTGACAATCACAGATGTTAAAATTCCCTAACTAATCTTGTAACTGAGGCTGCTGCTTACTGTTGTAAATTTTACTCTCTCTTGGATAGATATATTGTGGTATATATATGAGTCCAACACATGGCATGTTTAGAGCTAAACCCACATGCTAGAACTGCCACATCAGCAATCTCTGTAATAAAATGAAAAAGCTCCTGGCTATCATTAAAATATGTCCACTTCATCATTTTAGAAAGAAGTTAAAACTGCTAAATAAGTCTGTAAAATATACCACTAGGAAATGTAAGACCAGACATGAACCTAGGATTAGAACTAATTCAAAAGCTAACCTTAAGGCCTTCTTTAGCTATATTAGGAAGGTTAGACATAACCTCCAATTCTGTAATAAACTTATCTCAAATGGTACCTCCTTCTTTGACCCCAAGAACATTGCAGATATTCTTGAAGACAAATTGTCTTCCAGCATCACTACACCCAACCTATCCCCCTCCATTCCCCCTCACACTCCCCCTCTTGAGAAGAATTTGGACCAAGTGTTTTTGTCACTTTCCAAAATTATAGCCATTGCTTCCATTGTCCTGAAAATACCCCTGGGTACCTGCTGATAAGTGCAAGGTCCTATTAAGTAAACTCCCTCCAGCAACTCTTAAGCCTGTGTCTCTCCACTGATTATGACCCCAAGGAGTGGAAAATGATAACTGTGGTGCCTTTGCATAAAGGTGGTCCTCTACTGAACCTAGGAATTACAGGCCTTTTCATTTTACTAGTATTATTTGTAAGGCTTTGGAATATATTATAGTTGAACAAAAAAAAACAATGAAATGGGTGACCTTATATCCCTGGGAGACACGTGAATTCAGCTTTGTAAAAGAGAGATCATGCCATCTCAACCAGATTGAATTATTTGAAATATATACTGTGATCATGGATAAGGGAAAAGCAGTCCATACTGCTTATCCAGATCTTACCAACACCTTTGGCAGTATCCCTCATGCTGAGATTATTGACAAACATTCTCATCTCAACATTAACTGTCTTTATTGTTTTAATAAAAGTGTGTTTGAAGCTCATCAAAGAATCTTGGTATTTTGACTTTATTCATTGACTAAGTGGAGTGTGGTACTATAATATTAACTCATACATAGTTTGCTGGATTGGTAATTGGCTGTCTGGCAGAACCCATATCTAATTGCTCTAGATAGAAGAATGTCACTAGTGGTGTCCCACAAAGCAGAGTCCCTTCCACTTTGTTATATACTTCTGTGATATAAAAGCCAACATCAGGAGACTTTGACTGACCAAGTTTGCTGATAATGCTAAACAGGGGGTGGTTATCAAATCCCATTCTGATACTCAAATTCTTCAGCAAGGTCTGTTCTAAACAAATGCTTGGTGCATTAATCATGGACTTACTGTTAACACCAAGAAATACAGCATTGTTTCCTTTGACAAATTTAGCATCACTAACACTTAGACAACATTCCACTTAAATCTGATGCAGTCATCAGGGACTTGGGTATATATACTGACAACAAACTCTACTTTAACCATAATGTCTCTGTGGTGGTCAGAGAGAGAGATCCTAATACCTTGCATAAATTATCCTTTGTGGCATCTCCTCATAGCCAAAAAAGTTATAATCCCACTTTATTCACCCCTTATTAGGCCCACCATTGACTACAATGCATCTTTCAGCATGTATTTCATCAAGCACCTAAATCAGCTTGAAATACCTCAAGGTTTCCTCAACAAAAAGATTTCAAGTCTCAGTAACTTAGTTACTCTGTTACTACACTGTGTCTCAAAGACATCTGAGGGGTGATCTCTAATTATCTTCCCATGCTGTGAATGTACTCTTTGAAGTCCTTCACCTAAACAGAACAAGTGGCAAAGCAAACACATGTCTTAAAGACCTAAACTACACTATCACATCAACAAGACCAGATGGCAAGCAAGATACATAACTCAACATACCACATTTCTGGAATAGGCTGTCCTTATATAGCAAGTAGAATACTTCCCTAGCGACCTTTAAAATATAATACTTCTCTAGCAAACTTTAAAACCAGTATGGATGACTGGATCGGTGGTTGCACATTTTCAGATGCAACGTGTGAAGAAAGTCTGCTTAATGAGGAGAACTGCTAGTTTCCCACCAGTAGATTGGGTGATATGGTTGAACTTCTTGACGGTTTCTTGTGGCAGTAACATTAATAAGAATCTATGAAAAGCCATGTATTTGTTTTTTATGATCCATTTTTTCATGGCACAGATATACATCAGAAAGTGATTATGAATTGCAAAAAGCAGGAAAAGAGACCAATTTGCATAAGTCAAAGAGTTTTCACACATTCCTCATTTTCATCTCATTATCCCCTAATTTGCATAAAATTCTTCCAAATAAATTCTAACAACTTTACTTTGCGCAGCAACTGTCTGAGCTGTTTGCTCCCAAACAATGCAAATGCCTGCTGCACAAAAGTGTAATTTTCATAAATACCGTCTGTATTTTTATGTTTTTATATTATTTATTTTGAATTTGTTAACTGGGGTGGTGCACTGATCCCATTGTATCCATTTCAGTCTCAGCCTAGTGTAACACAATAGATACATATATTATATGCAGACAGAATGACAAAATACAGTTTATAGATATATACAATGTGACTATCATAGTTGGCTTGAGGGTGTAAAGACAATAGATAAATGATGTTATATGAAAAGTGACTAAAAAAATGCAGTATATACATACATTATATACAGTGTTGGCCAAATTAATAGAAATGAGTGTTTTTATTGTTTTTATTTTTGTTTTTATTGTTGTTTCGTCATATAACTCAATGTGAGTATATGAAATGACAAACACTATAATTCATGTTATATCAGAAAATGTACTAATGCAATGTTCTAATATTTTGTGAGTGACCCTTTGGCCATTATCAAGGATTTAACTTGCTGAGGCAGGGAACGAGCAAGTTCACAGCAATGTTGAGTCATAGAAGCATTGTGCGCCCAAGCTGAAATGAGTTCTTCAGTCAGTTGCTGCTTGTTTGTTATGATCTTTTTCTTCATCTCTGACTTCAGAATAGCCCACATATTCTCTAGTAGACTCATATCTGGGCTGTTACTCAGCCATGGTAACACTTCAATACCATGGACCTCAAAAAAACTTGTTACTTGTCGATTTTTGTGTAGGTGCACCATCGTGCATGAAGATGAAGTCCCCTGTCTCAGTAAATCCCTTCTTCTTTGTCCATTCACACAGCTGAGGGAGCAGACATTGCTGTAGTATGGTTCTGTACTGTTCCTGCTTTATGTTTCCATGAACAATGTAGAGTCAACCTGTTACAAAAATGGTCATAACGCTCTACACCATCACTTGAGTGAGGCGCTTGACACTCTGAACGATACCAGATTGTCATCTGACATATTGTACTTGATGATTTGAACACTGTATTATGCTCTTGTCACACAAAACAACCCATTCCCAGTCTTCCTCTGACCAGTTTTGAAACTCTTTCACCCACTGCATTCTTTTTGCCTTCATTTGGTTGGACAATTTCTGTTTCTTCAGAGGTCTGCAAGCTCGAAGCCCATCATCCAGAAGTCTCTGTTGAACAGTTCTGGAATTCACTGTAACACCCTGTTGTTCCAGCATCCCCTGCAGCTGTCTACTGGATGCCTTGCAATTCTTACAGCATTCTCTGATCAGATACAAATCATCCCGAGGTGTTATGGACCTTCTGCTACCACATATGCCAGACCGTCTGGGCAGCAACTCTTCACCGGTATTGTTTCTTCCGAATTCAGCTGACAGACGACTAACTAACTCTGACCTTCTTTGAGTAGAATCTCAACCTTTTCATGCTTTCATGGTGTTAAGACAGCCAATTTACCCATTTTTAAGACTATGGAGCCGCACCATTATGACATTGTTTCTTTTTACATAGGTAAGTAACACATAGTAATTTGGTGCTAAACAGCTTTTTCTTAAAAAATTTGCAAACTGAAATATTTTTGTGAATTTCTGAAAAGGCCAGACTGAAAATCACTAAAGAAAGTAAATATATATATATATATATATATATATATATATATATATATATATATATATATATATATGGGTCTACTTTGGAAGACCAAAATACCAGAAGACCGACTGTTAAAATCCCAAGACAATAAAGCCGACAACCGTATTAAACCATCTCAGAATACTGACATCCAACTCCAGGTAACTAACCACTTGGCCACCATGTTGAACTTTGCCCCTTACCCCCACTGTAGTGTGACCTCGGAGTTGGCATATTTAGTTATTGGAGTGTGGGGGAAAGCCCCTCACATTGGTGGGTTTAGATTGCTTCTGGTTTAATTTTGTTTCTTTTGGACAAGTGCTTACTTACCTGGAATTGGAAGTAAGTGTTCCAGTACGTCAGTTTTCTGCGGTTGTCGACTTTCTCTTCTTGGGATTTTTACGATCTTCTGGTATTTTGGTCTTCCAAAGTAGACCCATATATATATAGAGAGAGGAGCATCAGAGTTGGCATATGAAGAGGTTAAGTTATAAGACCAGAGAGATAGTAGTTGCATTTTTCTAGTCTTGAAATGTGCTTTTATTTGTGAATGGAAGATGGAATGAGAGGAATGATCTTTAAGAAAAGAAGGGATAGGTTCCCATGGTTTGTGACCAAGGACTAAGAAAGCATGGTCTGTGCAGTGAAACCTAGTTTGGGAGGTTTGAAGGAGAGGACATGACTGGTTAAGATGTTTAAGGTTGTATATCAGTGCGTCTCTGAATACTCTGAAAGCTTGTGGAGGGAAGGTGTCATTCTTGATAAGTGTAAATAGTTAAGTGGCAGGTAGAAAGTCAGCATGTTGCTTCACAGGTAGCCCATTGGCTTTTTCAATGGTTTTGCAGTAGTGTTCATTTCTTGGGGAGCAAGTGATGTATCTGCAAATGGCATTTGAACTGGACTGAATGGTGGATATATTTCTTTTAGAAGCTGCAGCAATTAGCGAGAGATAATATTGTAGCGGAGTCAATAAGATACCTTTACCTATTGTATTTCCACAGGGTCTAGATAGAAAAGGGGAGATCATATTAACGAAAATAATAGATAATTAATTTTCTGTGTGTGTGTAGTCCAGGTAGAGTTGGAAATTTAGGAAGGGGTCCAACCAAACCCCTTGGTATTTGAATAAATGACATTTTCAATAATGTTATTAAAATGATCAAGGATTTTTAGAGGCCTGGAAATAGAAGTAAGCTTTTGCCTAGAGACAAAAAGCATTGTTTTTGTTTTAGACATGCTTAGTAGTAATTGTTTATCAATGACCCATTGAATAAGGGCATGAAAATCAACCTGAAGTTCGAGTACAAGAGAAGAGACAGAATGGCTGAAGTAGAATATGACCATGTCATCAGAATAAAGCAGGAGAGGAACATGGGGTAAGTCAAAAGAAAATTTGTTAACATAGGTAGAAAATAGTAGAAGTGCCAGAATAGATCCTTAGGGGACATGTTTCTGCAGAGGGACTTTGTTACTGGTTGATGAATTGAAATTAACTGTGGTAGTTAGAGGCATAGTTTTTGAACCAGGGCAGTGTGTCATTACTGATGCCTGTTTCAGTGAGATGGAGGAGAATTGAGTGATCAACAAGATCAAATGCTCTGATGAAGTTAATAAGATTGCTTCAGTAATTAGGCCTTTGATCATTCCAAAAATAATATTTTCAGTGAGTGTCCAAAATGCTGCGGATATATTGCAATCAGACCAAAAGCCATGCTGCTTTTGAGAGAGAATGTAGTATTGGTTGATGTATTAAGTGAGTTGCAAATAAAGTATTTTTTCCTGAAATTTTCCTAAGGTAGGAGAAAAGAAATGGGCCAAAGGTCTGATGGATTGTAAGGACTAGGATTCTTAGGGAGATGTTGTACAATGGCATTCTTCCAGATATTAGGAATAATATATGTGATATAGTAAAGTGCAAAGGTAGTCAGAACAAAATAAGGAGTAGATCAGGACATGGGGAGAAACTGTTGTCTTTCTTATAAGCTAAATGGATGCCTTCTGTCATTGTACCTTTCTTAGAGATATGGGATAAAAGAAAAAATAAAGAATAGTTGGACTTTTCACTGGTGGAGTCTGTATCCCAAGCCTCCACAGGCAATTGGAAAGGAAGAATGCAAAGATCTACATATAGATATGTTGTAGTCCTGAAAAGGACTTTGTGTACTTGCCCTCTGCTCTTTTGAAGCCTTAGTTCAGTGGCTTCTCCTACCGAGTATCAGATACCACTACCTCATTTTCCAAATAAAAACTTGTAACTATGTGCTCATCCATTGAATAAAAAGAATAAAGCTTTTATTTGAAAATTAATTGAAGGCTATTTTGCATCCTTTTAACTAGAAGACAAATGTGGCAGTGCTAACTGACACTTTGTAGGAGAAACCACTCATTGTAATCTTCAATCAACTCAGGTTTCAAAAGAGCAGCATGCTAGTACCAAATGTCCTTTCAGGATTACCAACATGTCTCTATTCAGGTCTTTTTTTCTTACAGATATGCAGACAACCAACCTGGTTATCAACATACAATAAAATGTAATCCACTCTCATTGCTATCCAACAGTTACAGTACTTCTGTCATATCTCACCTATTAAACAATCTGTTGCAGCACACTGGAAGAAGTAGTTACCTATAACAGAACCTTAACACTCAGCTACTCCTATTTTACAGGAACATGTCTATATTCAGGCTGATTTACTCCTGTGCATGATGCACCTATTTTTGGAGATATGTCCTTGTTTGTAGGCTTGATTTACCTTTACACACAATGTTGTGCCCCACCCCCCCCCATCATGACTGATTTTTGAAGCTGTCTAGTACACAAGAAATCACACTAAATGGCCAGCAGACTAGTGGTACCAATAATTTATAGAAAGTGAGCCAACATCTTTTACAGAAGCCAAAATAAATGACATTGGTAGAATTTTGCAAACTGCTCATTAAAGTCTACAGATTTTATGTTGTTTCTTTGACAATGAGCTTATATTTTTCCATCATTTTTGTCATACTCTTGTTGTTTTAAACATGTCCTTCTGAGAAGTATCCCACATTCCTGTAGGAAGAGAGAAGAGTTGTGTGATATTTAATATTCAGATTTTTATGTTAATTAGATGTGTAGATATCTGGCTGGATGTATCTACTTTTCAGGGGCCTACTTTCAATGTCTGCAGTTTGAGAGGTATGATCAGAGTATGACTGCTACTCAACTAGTTTGACAGTACACAATCCCTTATCCTTGACCTATTCAGAAACAGAATCATCTTCATCCACTGAACATGACTCCTTATAAGAACTATTAATTGAAAATATTAGGGAGCTACTGTAGCTAAATAATTCAGACAATATAACTGTAAGGGGCATTTTGCAGACTGTTTCCTTAATGTATTGCATATACTAATACTGGTGCTAGCTCACAGAGATAGTAAAAGTTATTGCAATTATTATGATAATAGTGATTTCTGTCATTATCAAATGTTGTATATATTAGGAATGTTTTAGAATTTACTGTATTTCCTAATTTTTATGTTGTTTGTACCTGATGAAGTTGTCAATGACAAATGTTTTACACTTTTTGCTTGCATTTCCTTTACTTTTCATAAGTCAATGTGTTAGCTTAAGACCCTTATTTTAACAACTTACTTGGAATGCATATATTATACAAATACCTGCTATGACAACAATCTGAGCCACAGTTTCACAGTAAAATAATTCCAAACTACTAGGAATCTAACCGGAATTTTAGGCAGCATGAAAGAGTTAAGAATTCAAGGTGAAGAAGGCCACTCATATCAACAAGCATAGTATATGAGTTGTGTAGCAAATGCACCGATATAAGGTATTATGCAGTTTTTGAAGAAATGTGATATATCTATATCTATATCCATATCTATATCTATATATACAGTTTTTAGCCCACTGCTGTTCACACTGGTGACTGACAAAATTAGCCAAGAGGTCTGAGGGGATAGTTCAACAAAGTTGTTATATGCAGATGATGTGGCATTATAGACAGACTCAGAAACAGAATTTCAGCAAAGGATGGGACTATGGAATGGAATGTGAAACTGAAGGCACACAGAATGAAACTGAGTGCTGCTGAAAACATTTTTAGTGGCAGAAAATGTGGGAATCAGAAGAAGTTGAAAACTAAGATTGGAGGAAAAATAGTGGAACAAGTTAACTGCTGCAAGTACTTGGGAAGGGTGGTTGAGAGGAAGAGAAGTCTGAATAAGAAGGTCAAGGCTAGAATCAGAGGAGCTGCAGCCAACTGGCACAGAGTATCAAGGGTAGAGTATATTAGAAAAATATCAAAGAAACTGAAAAGTAAGGTGGAGAAAACAGTGGTGTGATCAGTACTACTGAATGGTACAGTAACCAGGTCAGTAAATGCACATTATCTGAGGAAGCTATAGGTGATGGAGATGAAGTGCCTTAGATGGATGGTAGGATACACACTGTGGGTCATAAGATGAAGAAATAAGGGCACCTGAGCAGAAGCCAAAGTAGCTCCAATTGCAGAGAAAGTCAAAGAGAACAGATTATGGTGGTACGGATACATGCAGGAAAGCAGAAGACAATCTAGTGAAGAAGATTAATAGGAAGATGGCAAGAGGAAAGAAGAGTGCCCAGCACAGAGACTGATTGATTGTGTGAGAGCAGATGTACAACAGCCAGGCATGACTGTCAAAGGTAGAAGAGTGACACTGAATTGAGAGAGATGGCGACAGTTGACATGACACCCCGACCTTATGTAGAAAATGGGAAAAAAGGAGTTGATTATAAAAAATAATTATATATAGATATATATATATATATATATATATATATATATATATATATATATATACACACACACACACACACACACACACACACACACACACACACACACACACACACACACACACACACACACACACATATATAAAGTGTGCAGAGCTAAGAACCACTTCAGTTTGCCAGGTAAAATGCATTAGGTGTGTGTGGTACAATGTTAGCTTGTACAGCCAGCATAGGGTACATATGAGTCTTACTGCACATACTGTTCCCATTCCAATAAACTAATTATGTTTTATCCCTGCAGCAGGCATTTGATAGATTAATTTGGGAAGCATGCCCAGCAAAATAGGTAAGAAAAGGATGAAAAACTCAAGGAACCTGGAAGTTGAGAAGTTCCAAACACTGAAGGGTATTTATTAATATCCATTGTATTGCCTTGATTGCTTTTGTTAAGGAAGGATGGAAGGGTTAATGGAATTAGGAACTAAAAGAAGAAGGACTTAGTTAAGATAGAAATTATGGAACAATTGTGGGATTAAAATAATGGTTAAGTGCTATGGAGAAAACTATGCACACCTGAGATTAAAGATCTGGTACATAAAGAGGATGGGTGAAGGGCAGGAAAATTCAAAACATGATGGCAACTAAGTAGTGATTTTCACTTAAACAAGAAAATAGTTTAGAAGCCAGTGGCTTAGAATCTAAATAAGTGTTATCAAATGAAGAAGAAAGCAAAGTTCATTCCTGTTTATTTTCAAGTGCAACTCTGATCTGTGGATGGGAAATAGAAAATTTACTCCAGGACTGCTCCTTATTACAGATGCACCTCCTAAATGCTGGATACCATGCATGAGTCCCCTCAATTTATCTGTGGAATGTTCCCAATTATTCTTATTAGTGGTAATTTTATTTTTTTATTTATATGACATTTGTTTACCAGGATAGTCTCTCTGGGTTACATAACCCATTTTCAGAAGATGCTTGGGGAGAAAAGCTTCACATTTATGACTTGGATACACATTTATACAATTGGGTTACCTATATGAAACTACACAGTTGGAAATTAGTGAACAACACTTACAGTTACTTATATAATACTAAAACATGTCGTACTAAACATTTAGAGTTTACATACATGAATATGTCATACTAAACATTTAACGTTTACATACGGCTATGGATCTTCTTCTTGCAAATGATTTTACCTTCCTTGGTATATAACTATATATAATTATCGGCCATGTGATGGGTAAGGCCAATATAAAACCAAATGGGGTAGATTATTTTTAGCACAAAATGAGAAATTTGCTAGGCTTAAAATGGCCCAGATAGGCAGCTAGCCTAACACTAACCCATGAACCTATGAGAAGAGGTGATTACCTAAGGAGAAATGGAAAAGAACAGAGCACATTGAGATGGACACTTTATGAGGATATCCCATGGTGCAAAGCAGTGGGTAAAAGAGTCACATTAAAAAAAGGGATGGAACAATGTTGAAGATGGCAGATGAGTGGAAGATGAGGAATATCAAAGTGATGCTCTAGAAATTGTATTGAAATTAGGACCAGCAAATGAAATTCCTTCATAGACTGTTTAAATGTCATTGTACATCTAGTAGCTTTTAGGGGAGTAGAGATGGGAGTTGTCAGAGGCATAGTCATGTTCAGGTTTGCCTATGCATACACTCTAGGATTGTTTTGGTGGCAAACTGAGGCTGAAGAAAGGTAAAGTCATTTGCAAGGAGAAGAGACATAGATAATGAAAGTTTTAAGGCGTGAACAAAGAGGTTGGATGAAATGCTTAATTACTCAAAGATGGAAAAATAATATACATAGGATCATAGGATCATAGGAAGTTACTAGGCTAATGGCCCTAGGGCTCTTAGAAGCCTAGTCAAGTTCTTACCCTTATTTCCACGATCAGCAGCTATTGTCCCAGTCCAAGAGAGGCACTGGTGGAACCTCCAGGGTGAAATTACAGTCACACATCCAATCATCCAGATTGTGTTTGAAGAGGCCAATGAGGCGCTCTGTTTGATATGAAGTGGGAGTCTGTACAAAGATTTGGTAACCTCTGGGAGATAAATCTGTCCCTCCAGCAGGTTTTATTAATGTTAAATAACAGGTTAAGGTCTTTAGAGTGAGTAATCTGTGTATCATTTGACTTGCAGATATGCAGCATTTCCAATAAAGCAGGGTCGGAAATTGCCCTGTATGCAAGGCAGAGATCACCTCTGAGCAGAATAAAGTGACAGAGATTTCAGATGATCCCCTTAAGACAGATACTGAAGACCTTGAATTTTCCTTGTGAAGAACTTTTGTCGTTTCTCCAATTGCTGCAGGTGCTTCGAAAGGTACATACCAAAAGGGGCCTTGTACTCAGTTATTGGCCTGATGAGGGAAAAGTACAGGGAGGTTATACCTTCTTTTCTTCTGGAGGCAATACCCTTACATATGAGATAAGCAAAATAGAATGGCCTTCTTACCACTGTGGAGACATGGTGGATATGTTGGCCAAAGGTAAGGCTGCTGTCAGCTTATGTGCCCAGGTCTCTCACCACTGTGTGCATACTTAAGGTGTTTCTATTGATGTGGAAGTTAGCAGGAACATTGCTTTTACCAAAAGGAATGATAATGCATTTTTTTGCATTGAGTTTAAGGCCATGACTTTGGCACCAGTCATTTGTTTGTGTACAACCCTCTTGTAGAATGTTGACATCATTTGGAGATTCTGTGACCACTTCCAGTTTCTAGTCATCAGCAAACTTTGCCAGCCACAGGCCTTTAGTTTTTGCTTGTACTTCAGATAAATAGATTACAAACAGTAGAGGTCCCAGGACTGAACCCTGTGGGACCCACTGGTTATAGGTCTGCTGTTGGAGGTGGATTCCCCTAGTTTAATTATATGAGTTCTTTCAGTGATCCAGTTAGTGACCCATCTAATGATATAAAGGTTGATGTCTAGTTGGGTGAGTTTGTCAATGATGCCTGAGTGGGAGATAGTGTCAAACATCTTGGCTAAATCCAGGTAGGCTGAATGCAGTTTTCCCTTCATCCAGGGCCTTGCTGACTGTCTCAAAGAAGTCCACCAGGTTTAACAGGCATGATCTCCCTTTGACAAATACAAACTGACTGGGGTCAAGTGTTTGGAGATTACTTATATCTTTGTTGATATGGTCCATGATGATTCACTCCATGGTCTTGCAGATAACGTTAGTCAGATTAATAGGTCTATAGTTCCCAGGATCAGTGGAAGCACCACCTTTGTGCAAGGGAATAATGGTGGCTGTTTTCCATTCAGATGGTAGGAAGCTGGTGTGTAGACTATGACTGAAAAGAGTAACCAATTGTGTTGCTAATTCATGTTGGAGCTAGGGTTGCCACCTTTCTATTGTGCCATTTCCTGACAAACAAGCCCTGCCCCATGCATAATCAAACCACTCCCATTCCCTTTAATGCCCACGCCCCTTTTGTCTAACACCCTTCAGCACAATTTTTGAATATCGCATACAATTACCACTAAATGGAAAAATATGCAATGAGTCAGAAGTAAATTAAAAAAAAACATTATTTAGCAGTACTTCATTCAAGGGTTCACTACACACAACAGTACATCAACAATGCATCAACATGACCACTGGATGAAACAAGCACTCAGATGTAAAAAAATTGTGCAGTAATTCATTCAAAGCAGTACATTAATGGTTCACTACACACACAACAGTATATCAAAATGACACCACTGGATGAAAAAAGCAATTGTATAAATTGTCTTCACAATATTCTTGCCATAAAATCATTGCTTATACTTGAAGCTATATTTTGCATTTGATCTGGCAGCCTCAAGTAATGGCTGGTTATTTTTCACAAATGAATGAAATTGCGAACAACTCATGTTAAAATTTAGCTTGACCTGCAACTCAGCCTTCACAAGAGACACAAGCATTCTTGTATCAGTCCACGCATTACCCATAAGTGAAAAAAACCCTTTCCACAAAGCTATTGGGGGGGGATTGAAAGGGCAAACTGCACCAGTCTGTAAAGTGGTTTGCAGTCTGGAGCTTTACTAAAAAAAGTCACCCAACGATGACTTACAGATGCCTCTGTCATCTGTAACAGGGCTGGCAATGCAGCAGCCGAAGTGCAGTAGTCTGAGTAAAGTGCTTCTATGTCCATGTCCAATTTGAAAATGTCTGCAACTGTATGCAGTTCTAGGCAAGTTAAAGGATGTTGAAGGCTGAGGACCTGCATAGCATTAAAGGAACTGTTATCATAGTCAAACCACTTCTGTAAGTAACAAAGTGCTTTACTGTAAAAATCATAGAAGTCCCTGCAGACCTGCTGTGCGACAGCGGGAGTAAAGTGCTGTAAGGCAGATGAAACTTTAGCACCAAAGAATTGGTCATCTAGCCGTTGCTGCAACTCATCTTTAAGACTTTTTCATTACTGTTTACAACTCTGGAGCAGAGAGAGTGGTACATTCAAGCTTTGCTATAGACTTGTGGAATACCTGTAAGATGTAGTGCATGAAATCTATGTAGCACTCTGCCTCCAAGATATCCTCACTGTTGCCATCCTCATCAGCCTCCACAAATCTCCAGATAAGGGGGTGACATTCCTCAGGGTCTTGACTTATAACTTTTAATAGCAGGCCAGCATTTGACCAGACTCTCCACAGCTGGGAACAGAAACAGCCACCTTGTTGCAACATGCTGCATTATTTCCTTAAAGTCCTGGTCTAGGAAAGAATAGAATTCTTTCAACAGTGCCATTTTTTAGCAGATGTTGAAAACTCACTATGTACTTTCAAAAGCAGAATCTCCACATCAAAACTTGCAAGGGACTTGTTTGTACGCTTGGCACAGTTATGTATTACGTTGCATAATCAGTTTGCTGCAAGTATGTGAAGCACCTCAGATTTCAATCTTTTAAAAACAGATCTGTATTTTCCATAATTAACCAAGGCATTGTCTGCAGCATAGCTAGCAATGTTTTGTACTTTGAGTCCTTTCTGCAGAAGGGTGTCCTTTGTTAATCTAAAGATGCATTTTTTCACTTTTGTCATGATTCTCATAGAAATCCAGAAGTTTCTGATGTGTGCCATGGGTGTAAGTGAAGTACTGAATAACCAAGAGGATCATTTTTCTGTTCCCTTTATTAGATGCATCTGATCCCACTGAGAAATAGGAATTGCCAAGTTCCTGCAGAAGGAGCTCCAGGTGCAAGTATATTCATTACAATACTCTCAGATTTTGTCTTCCCACAGATGAATGTTGAAGCCAAAGTAGAATCAGGGAAAACTGTCTGTGCCAGCTTACCTCCAAAGTCCATGAATACATATGAGTGACTGTGTTTCACTCCATGATAGACTGCTGTCACTTCAGCTACAGTCACTTTGGAAGATTCACTGGTTATACTACGTGGCTAAATAAACATTGTCATTACAAGGTTCTGCCTCTGGAGCTGAAGGCTTATGATAGACTGCTGTCACTTCAGCTGCAGTCACTTTGAAAGCTTCACTGGTTGTACTACGTGGCTAAATAAACTTTGTCATTACAAGGTTCTGCCTCCGGAGTTGAAGGCTTTGCTGATGTTTGCCTGAGTTCTGATGGCTTTTCAATGCCTTTTCCCCATCCTATTTTACAGTGAAAGTTGTTAAACAGGATGTGCACTTTGCCATGGCATCTGCATTTGGAACAAGTCACACCCATGGGTAGCTATGCCCCCACACCTTATTATAACTGCAGAAAAACTTCTTAAGAGACATGCTTTTAGCCTCTTGCTGATCCATTGACCTTTTCCTGAACATGATTTTTGCAGGATCCTTGCTCAACACCACTGCAATAAACCAAAACAGCTATTAGCACAAAATCAAAACACTTACATTACCAACAGCAGTGCCTGGTGGGGCCTGTGCCAGTCACTAGCCAGAGTTGCTTACATTGACATGTGAATTCAATCTCCAGACTTTTACACCTTGCTAATTCCAAGTTGATATAAGGAAAAAACATGTGAAAGAAGATAGGAGACTCCACATGAAAAATTAACAGTGAAGGTCAAGCAATGAAAGACAGCAAAAGCAACGCCTGTCTGAGGGACATTCTGCAGCTGTTGCACACATGAACTTGGTGTGGAAGCAGAATATGCACAGAAGGCATTCAACTGTGTCTAAAACCTATGAGTCAGACACTAAAGCAATGTTCCAAGTTAAGACTCTCTATTGATATGCAGTACCCAATGCAAAGTTATCCAGCTGAGTCTGGGCACAGCAACAAAGTTCAGGCATACCATGGGCTGACAAGATGATAAAGACGAAATACATGGTAGCTCAGCAATCATACACTCTGGCTACAACTGTAATAACTTGCATAGAGACAAACTAGACAGTGTGGGCTGACATGATGATAAAGACAAAATACATAGCTCGACAATCGTAATACCCTCTGGCTGCAACAGTAATAACTTGCATAGAGACTGCTCAAAAATCAGATTTTAAAATACTGCAATTCTAGGACAGGCCATGCATTTTCTTAAAGATAGAAGCAGAACCCAATGCAAAGTTATTCAGCTGAGTCTGGACACAGCAACAAAGTTCAGGCATACCATGGTCTGACAAGATGATAAAGATGAAATACATGGGAGCTCAGCAATCATACTCTCTGGTTACAACTGTAATAATTTGCGTAGAGACAAACTAGACAGTGCGGGCTGACACGATGATAAAGACAAAATACATAGCTCAGGAATCGTAATACCCTCTGGCTGCAACAGTAATAACTTGCATAGAGAGTGCTAAAAATCAGATTTTAAAATACTGCAATTCTAGGACAGGCCATGCATTTTCTTAAAGATAGAAGCAGAACAAAAATATTTAGTGACTTCAACCCTCTATCATATGGTAGAAATACACACAATATGAGAACAATGAGGCAAAATCTGTCCATTTTGTTCTAAACATCACAATAACTTTCAACCTAGGCATGAAACCTAGAAAACTTAGTTCTAGAGACACAGAAATGTTACAGTCTTAGGTGTCAGAATAACAGAATTTGCTTTACTATGCATTTCCTTAAAGATATGAAGTTTAATATCCACAAATACTTTTAAGCCGTACCTCTTGGGACAAAAAAACTGGAATGTAAAAAAGACAAAGTTAAAATGTCACTCCCAGGATTTGCCACTATGAAATACAGACTATTTTGAAAGGCAAATGTTTGTGCTATATTCAAACAGGGGCTAGAATAAAACATTTCCATCATATACGTCTTAAAATTTTGCAACTGTAGTTGCTTGCAGCAAGCACACCTGGCCTGTTAGCACAATATCAGATCACAATAAATACAGGAGTATCAGCAGACTAAAAGTTACAAGAAGCTTGACAATGCATCAATAGTTATTCATTTTAAACTTACTCTGTGTGGTGACCCACTACTACATGAGCCTCGATCCTCACCACTGGCAACAGTGGGGGATGTTCACAGAGGATGACAGGTACCCACAGTCTTCCCAGATGCAGCACCCCACATTAAGTGCAATTTCCCTTAACAGTACAGAGACCACAGTCAACTTGGGGCTGGTTTCTCCCCCTTTCTCCACTCCAGATCCCCAGTAACACTCCCCACTGGCACAGCTATAGAGTTGAGCAGAGTGGCCAAGTGAAGACCTCCAGCACCCCATTTGTCCAAGCAGTGCTTCGGACCCCCGCTCAAGCAGTTGACACATACTATGAGGTCTGATTCACACACACACACACACACACACACACACACACACACACACGCACACACACGCACACACGCACACACGCACACACACACACACACACACACACACACACACACACACACACACACACACACACACACACACACACACACACACACCTTGGAAAGGCTGTCACAGGTTTATTAACTATGCCCCTTTTGCTCAGACTATAAGGTAATCATCATTGCCACTCACTGCTTATCAGCTATTTTAAGGCCCTAACAAAGTGTGCCCAGTCTTACTGTGCAATAGTAATATGAACACAAATTGGTAGTTTGACCAACGGCAAGGTAGAGCAGCCCGCATAGTGTCACTAAATAAATATGCAAGTACTCTCAAAACTTGAAATATCTCTATGTCACAATGAAAGGTTTAAATATATTTAATAATAAAAGAAAATATTCAGTATATATTCACTGTGACATCAAAGTTCAAAATCGCATGAAATATTTCAAATACTGCAGTACAATCTCAACGAAAAACAGCTAAACTAAGCCTTGCTATATACCCACGACAGTATACCCTAGAAAAACACAGATCAAGGTAAACATCATGGTGATGACAAACTAGACATGACAGTTCTACAGTCATAACAAGCATCTTATACAAATCATGTACTCATTACATATTCACTGTAACATCAAAGTACAAAACCACATGAAAGATATTTAAAAAAACATTGCTGTAAAAACAGCCAAACTAAGCCTTGCTATAGACAGTACACCCTAGAAAAATACAGATCAAGGTAGATATTGTGGTGATGACAAACTAGAAATGACAGTTCTACAGTCACAACAAGCATATTATACAAATTATGTACTCAATATATATTCACTGTAACATCAATGTGCAAAACCACATGAAAAATAAAAAAAATAATTAAAATAACTTTGCAGTTGCTGTATATCTCAGTCTGCATCACAGTACCCTAGAAACTACAGATCAAAGTAGATGTTGTGATGATTACAAACTAGAAATGATATAGTTCATATCACTTATAGTTTATAATCACCACAACATCTACTTTGATACAATTATAACACAAGCATCTTATACAAATCATGCACAAATGTAACTATCAATGAATGAGATGCTGCCAGCCCAGCACAGCTACTAGTGGATTAATGTAAATTTAACATTTACAAAATTCACTAGTAGCTGTGCTGGCAGTATTCCATTTCCTTTGCGACACTAAGCCTTTGAAAAATCTAAATCTTTTCCAGTTTAAATTTCACCTCTGAGAAAAGCAGCAGGGTTCCTTGGAAAATCACAGGCAGAACAAGGCAGGCAGGACACAGGCTAACATGGCACAGAGCAAGCAGCAGGCAGGGGAAAAGGGGCTCCCAAGCACTTTATGCAGCAGAGCAGTAAAAGTGCACCACCATGGCACCATCCTTCCCTTCCGGCAAGCAGCAAGCCTCCCGAGTCCCAATTGCAGCAACTGAAGAGCAGGCAAGGCAGGTACAAGATTCAAGACCAGTCCACCAAATGATCAGAAGTTCCGAACAGAAGAACTGAATTTAGCTGGAGTCTGGAGAGTCCATACTCAATGCTATTCCAGGCCTGCAATGACTAATCAAAGAAAATCTCAGTCCTTCACCTTTTTTTAAAAAAAAGCAACACATAGCTCAATGCCCCACTTTTTATTTGTTAATTTTTGCAGGCTTTTCAAGGGCATCTAGCTAGTCTGTTTGTTGATTGGCTGCTTGCTGTGTGAGCTTTTTGATTGGCTATTTCCCAATGTAGCAAGCAGCCAATCAACCAAGATGGCAATGTCATTTTTTCATCAGCGTACAGACAGAAACCTCTGGTGGACCATAAGAAACTGCTATGAGAAAATTTAACAAACAAAACATTTGCGTCTATAACCACCAACAGCACTCTCCTCACACAAGGGTGCAGAAGGGCTTCCACCACCAAGGATGGCTTGAAGTTGATGCTCAGAAGTTATAAAACAGATTAAGAAATAGCAAACTTGGAACTGGGCAGTGCTACAGAAAACTGAGTGTACAGTAAAATGTGACAAAAATAGTTCAGACAATTCAGACAGTGGAATGCAAATACAAATTAAATGTGCAATAATAGAGCAAAAATAGGCACTTATAGTTAGTTGGAAGCAACAGATGCCTCACTTATCTCTGTATCTCAGTGAAGAGCTGGTTTTAGTGCTCAAGTGATATCAAGCAGTCTAGATTCAGTGAGTCTGAATCTAGCCCATGCTATAAAATGCAGAAGTGCTAGAAATTCAAAGTGCATAAAATCAGTCACAACATCAGAAAGCAGTTTAAAAAATGCAGCACTTCACCAGTAATTCCGGGCATAGAAGGATGTAGGCCACACATTTCCTCCTTAACAGTCTAGCCCACAAACCTTCGAAATGTAAAACAACTGGTTTCAGAGCACAAGTGCTTAAGCCAGTACTAAGATACTTCAGAATAACAGACACAATAGGTCTTCAACCAGCAATTTCCAGCTAGAAGGGTGTAGGCTATCCTCTCCTCCCACAAGAGTTTAGACCACAGATATTCCTAATGTAAAGTAACTGGTTTGGAACCCAAGTGCTTACAGTAGAATAAAGACACTTAGAATAATAGACACAATAAGCCTTCAACAGCAATTCCCAAATTAGAAGGGTGTGGGCCACACTCTCCTTCCACAAGAGTTCAGACTACAACCCTCCCAATGTAAAGTAACTGGTTTGGAGCCCAAGTACTTAAACCAGAACTAAGACACTTTCAGGATAACAGACACAATGAGCCTCCAACCAGAAATTCAAAGCTTAGAAGGGTGTAGGCTATATTCTCCTGCCACAAGATTCTAGACCACAAATCTTCCTAATGTAAAATAACTTGTTTGGAACCCAAGTGCTTAAATTGTAACAAAGACACATAGAACAACAGGCTCAATATTCAGTCAACCAACAATTTCCAGCACAGAAGGGCAGAGGCTACCCTCTCCTCCCACAAGATTGCAGACCACAAACCTTCTTAATGTAAAATAACTGGCCTGAAGATCAAGTCCTTTAATCAAAACTAAGACACTAAGAGTAACAATTACAATTTAATCAGGCTACTAACAAGCAGTAACAAATGTATCAGAATAAATGCAATTGAACACTTTAAGAGCAAGCAGTAAAAGCAAAATAAAGTAATAAAGTAGGAAGAGAGAAATACAGTAAAAGCAGCTGAATAAAGTTTTTTTTTTAGTAGTAAGTAAGAAGTGAGGAAACAGAAGGTAAGAAACTAAGGAGGTGGGCCTTACCAAATGATCTCACTGTACACAATAGAATGAACTGATGGCATTGGGACTGGGAGGTGTATTCAATATCAAATTTATAGTAGAGGTGGGCAACTCAAAAGCCACCAACAATTGGAAAGAAAAAGAGTAGGTGATGAAATACCCAGGGTAAACAGGACAGTTCTGCAGATTTTCGTGAACTGTGATAGCAAATAGGTAGTGAAAAAAGAACAGGGAGATGTGATTGAAAAAATATTCATTGTCATAATTCTAAACAATGCATTATTTAGAAGATATCATTTGAAAAAATAGGTTATGATCACATTTATTTTATGATGGGTGTGTTAGTGCTCCTTGTTACATTTTTTGGTAATTATAATAATACACTATTGCACTACTGCTTCATTACCTCAACACATCACTGGATATAATAGCTATTATAGAATACAAAATTACTATTTTTATTATTATACAATTATTATATCTGTAAAGCATTATGCCACAAGGTTAAAAGGTTATGTTGCTGTTATGTCATTAGATTAATAAGTTATTTGTGATATTGTATTAGGTCAGTCTAATTTTGTATTTCTTAAGACTGGTTCATTACTTGGTCAGAGTTTTCTCAGGACGAACTGATCTTGGAAAATGGAGAAATTCTATGCTAATTATTAATGTTAATAATTTAGGTTCATAGGTTGGTACTAGGCTATCGGCCCTAGGGCCTATACAAGCCTAGCCATAACAATTCCCTGGCTATTTCTTCCCAGAATATTTACTTTGCTGGTCCCCTCTCTAGCATGGCAACTGATGTGATCCCCGGGGTGAATTTCCTATCTCCCATCCAATCGACAAGATTCCTTTTGAAGAGGGCCAAAGAGACACTCAGCTTGACATGTATGGGCAGTCTATTCCAGAGTATGGGGAGTCCTTGGGTCAGGAACCTATCCCTCCAGCATGTTTTGTTCATTCTGATGATAAGGTTTAGATCCCTGGAGCATGTAGCTCTGAGGGATTGGTATTTATTTAAGTGTAGCATATCCAACAGCACTGGGTTTGACATGGCCTTGTATGTTAAGCAGAGATCGCCTCTGAGTAGGCGGTATGCAACAGAGTATAGCTGGAGTTTTTTTAGACTGTCAGCATAGGGCATCTGCCTTAGGCCTGGGATTCTTTTAGTGAGAAATTTCTGTGGCCTTTCTAGTTGTTGCAGATGTCTTGTAAGGTACATACCAAATGGGGAGTTGTACTCTGTAATGGGTCTAATGAGGGATGAGTACAGTGGGACAATGACCTCCTTTTTCCTGGATGAAAAGCCCTTAGTGATGAGGTGTACCACATAGAAGGTTTTCCTGATTGTTGTGGCTATGTGGTTATCGAAGGTAAGACTACTGTCCACCTGTGTCCCTAAGTCCCTTATCACTCTTCCGGTGTTTAGTGTACTGCCACTTATGTGGTAATTCAAGGGTACATGACTTTTCCCAAAGGGGATAACTATACATTTCTTGGCATTGAGCTTGAGCCCATGGCTCGGGCATTAAGCATCTGTTTCTGTAAGGCTCTTTTGCAGAATAGCCACATCATTTGGGGATTCAATAATGACTCCCAGTTTGCAGTCATCTGTGAACTTTGTTAGCCAGAGTCCCAGTGCTGGTCTGTACTTCAGAGAAGTAGATGCCAAACAAGAGCGGTCCCAGGATTGAACCCTGAGGTACTCCACTTGTCACTGGTCTAGGATATTTGAGCCCCTGGTGGGACTATGGATTAGTTGGTCCAGGCCATTGGAATTTATGAATTCCAAGGACTGTTGGGCAAAGGTGTTGGTATCCAAGTAGTTTTCCCAATTAATGGCAGGGTAGTTGAAATCACCCAATATTAGGGTGTTTGGTTGTATCTTAATATTATCTAGTATGTTTAGAAAGGTGTGGTGAGAATCTTGGGGCATGGTGGGGATCTGTAGCAAGCTACAATTTGGATTGAAGTCTTACCTAGTGTTAGTTGCACCTGGAGAATGTCAGATGCATTGTGTTGGGTAACTAGCCTGGAGATGTGAATATCATTTGGTGAATATGGACACTACTCCACCTTTAGCGCTTCGGTCCTGGTTTGGTGGCCGAAAAGTGTGGTAAGAGTTGTAGCCTGGTATTGCAGGGGTGCTCTCTGGAGCCTTGAACCAGGTCTCAGTTACTGCACAGATATCAATGTTCTCCATTTTTAGGAGTGCCTCAAGAGAGTGCATTTTGAGGTTTAGACTTCTAGCATTTAGTAGCATTACTTTCAGATTTTGCATGCTTATGTCTGTTACTGTGGTGGTTTTGTCCTTTGAGCCTTGTCTAAAAAAGGCACTATAGGGGTGGCAAGAGCCTTAGCCAGTAACCTGAATCCCAGGGGTGACAGTTGCAGACCAGCTCTGCCAAAGCATCGTGGTTTGTCGATCATGTCGTCCCAGACAGACAGATATTGGATCCCCTTTGAATGACACCAGAAACTTTGCCAGTCGTTGAAGTCAATCATTTTGTCCTCATACTGTGGTATTATTCTGGGTGAAGGCAGGATGCTGCTCAGGGCTAGAGTCATACCTGCCTGGGCCACATGATCCAAGAGCTCTTCCATGTCTCTTTTCATGTAGTCCAGGGAGGTACGTCTCAAGTCATTCACTCCAACATGGACAATGACAGAGTCGTGTTTGTACTTGTTGTGGAGTGACTTGACTGCATGTGTTATGTGGTGGATCTTAGCACCAGGCAGGCAGCTGACAGTAATTTTCTCCTTGTTCAGCCTGGTGAGTGCGAAGTCAGTGTGCCTGACTATAGAGTCATCTATGACTAAAGTGTTGGGTACATTGTCTTGCCTTAGTGGCTGTTGTTTGCTAGCACACTGGTGTTTTGAGCTGTGTGCCACTTTGGTTGTGATTGGTGTTTGTTTGCGTTTCAGCTTCAGAGGTCCTTGTTGCTTGGGCAGGTTAATGTTAAGGGCCTCTGCATAAGTTGGTTTAGTGTTACTATGTGTGGATGCTGGTGCCTTGAGTTTTGAAGGGCTATGTGTTACTTGAGGTGTAGTGCAGGTGTTAACCTTCTCCTCTTGACTGTCTAGCACAATCTTGGCTGGAGAGAGCTTTGCTTCCAGTTTAACTATGTAGGTGCATCTCTCACAGGTTGTAGTGTTGGGTGGTAGGAGGGGAGGGTGTTCTGTGTACATAAGGCAATTGCTGCATTGCCCCAGTATGCTCAGATTCACCAGGTGGACAGGAGAAATCACTGGAAGCTGACCGTTGGACATGCCTGGTTCGATGTTTCTTTTGTAAAGTACGAGAGCTGTTTTCCCTTACCTTGGCAAGGTACTTTACAATTATAGGCTGTTTAGTGCCTATGATTAATTTTGCCTTATTAACAAAGAGAATTGAGTGCTTGTATCAGTTTAAGGCTTCCTAGGGCTTTCCAGCAGGTTTAAGAGCAAGTGCTAGTCACAGGGATTCTGATTTTAGTGCTACTACTGAGAAACCACCTAGTTCTAAGGGAAAATTTGAAGAGTAGACTTTCTGGCACTGGGAATACTTTAGAGTGCTAGACTAATAAGCTAATAAAAGTACAGGGGAGCAGGGAACTAGCAGATCTAAGGAAAAAAATGAAGAGCACCGCTCTGAAGCGTACAACAAATCCTGGATACAGCAAATCTGTATCTGGGCTACACTAGTCCAAGGAGAGGTAGTAAACGATTTTTTTTTTTAGTAGAAAATGAAGAGTGGGCGGCCATGGTGGTGCAGCGGTTAGCGTTGTCATCTCACAGCAAGAGGTTCTCTGGTTCAATCCTCGGCTGGGGTGCCCTCTGTGCAGAGTCTGCATGTCCTCCCTGTGGTCGCGTGGGTTTCTTCCGGGTGCTCTGGTTTCCTCCCACATCCCAAAGACATGCTGTAGGTGGATTGGACACTCTAAATTGGCCCTAGGCATGAGTGTATGTGTGCCTTCTGAGGAAGGTTGGGTGCCGGGCTGGCAACTCGACACCGCAAAACTCCACTGCCAATCATGAGCGGACAGGTGATCCACTGTGGTGACCCCTAATGGGAAAAAGCCAAAAAAGGAAGAAGTAGAAAGAGAAGAGGCAGAAGATAATGAGATAATTCAATATGCAGAAGCTAAAGGGGTGGGCCTTTGCTCAGTTCTCACTATTAACAATAGAATGAGCTGATGTAATGTGACTGGGGGAGGAGTGTCTAGTATCAACTTTATAACAGAGGCAGGTAGATCAAAGCCACCAAGACATAAGACCATCACAAGAACAGGGTGAGTGGGAGGGAAAACCAGTTATACAGATTACAAAGATATTAAATCAAAAATGCAGATGAAAAATGAGAATAGACACTTATCTTTTCTGAATATCACCACAGACAGTAAGTCAGTCTCTCAGCGCAGCTTCAGTAACAGGTGTATCTGATTTAAGGCACAGAAAGCAGAAATAGTCCTATTATCCAGACAATACAGTTGCAGGAATGCCCTACCCAGACAAAACCAGTTCTGTTCACTTTCTCTAAGTAAGTAAGCAGATAGGCCTCTAGACAAAGGATTTCACTACAAACTGAGGTCAACACTAACAGATATTAGCTCTATCTCACAACAAAAGGACAGTAAAAAGCAGTTGTACAGATTACACAGATATTAAATCAAAAGTGCAGATGAAAAATGAGAATAAACACTTATCTTTTCTGAATATCACAGCAGGCAGTAAGTCAGTCTCGACATACTGTGGAGATATAATTGATAATCCCCGGGATTCATGAAGCTTGCGGCAGGCACAGGTGTAGCATAGGCGGTCTAATTCCAAATATGGCCATCGAGTGATTCAGGTACAATCTGATTCCATGTGCTTTACCAGCGTACGCCAGAGCTGCACAGCTCTTGGCGCATGTATGCAAATTACCCCATGCTCAGTAGTGCAGCATGCAAATGAACGTACATAGTGATTCATGAAGTGGTGCAGGCGTAGCATAAGCATACAGAAATGTAAACCAAAAAAACGGTTTACATTTTTTCAAACAGAACACTGGAGCCATGAAAGCAGACCAAACTTACATATTACAAAGTTAACATATGCCAATGGCCAAATATATGGACAGTGGCATAAAAAAAAAACACGCTCAACACATAAAAAATAACATTTAATGTCATGGCCACACTAACGCAAAGTACAACCGCAGGGCATGTGCGTGCAAACGAGAACACAAGGAAAATATATATAGATGTCATAAAACTGCAATGTAACACAAAGCATGATTTTGCCATAATAGTCAATGGTATGCATGCTACACCACAACCAAGGTGCAAGGGTTGCTAAGGGTCTGTGACAGTGTTTGGCGCAGTAACTATGAATTAGTAGTCAATGCCATGCAAATGAGGAAAGTAATACTGAATTGCAAATGCCTTGCCGGCATAAGGCTGTACCACATGGCATAGCAGTATAACACAGAGGAGTGGCCTGGAGGTATACATGACATTAGAAGATGGGTGTGCCACCGTAGCTGTAAGCGCAATGGAGCATTGCTAATCCGGGTTGCCCATTACTAAGCAAAGCTGCAGGATAGGGGCGTGGATGTAGCCATAGCTTTGCTTAGGTGAGAGCACACAAGGTGACCGAAAGTGCATGTGTACGCGGATGACCACGCGCTTGTAACCCGGTAAATGACTGCGTGGCGCGCACCACAGCTGAAACAGGAAGGTTACGGGAAGACAATAAGGAAATGCCGCAGCAGGGTAATTGGAGTACAACTGAGTAATTCACACCTATTAACTCACAGTGGGCCATTGACGGTAGCTAACAAGGCTGCTAGCAGCAACCTGCAGAACAGGAAAGGGGAGGTGCCGGATTGCAAAGAAAAGAGAACTGTCACAGCAGAGCAAAGCAAACCTGCAGTAGACTGGCTATAGAACACATTTCACAACACAATCCTGGGTTGGGAAAGTACAAAACAAGAAAGCAGGCTGCTGGATGCATGCCTGACAATAGGAGGAGAATTTGTTTGAAAAGTGAAGGCAAGGGCAAGAGGTGATCCATGGCAGCCAAGTGTAATTCAACACCAAAGGCACCACAATAGCAGTACCTGCGGTAAAACACATAAGATACCCTGCAGCTCGGATTGTACATACACACCCTATGACATCATCTGCTTCCAAAGCACAATAGTATAAAGTGTGAAGGCACCTCACACACACTCGTGTATTCCAAAATACTGTACCATCAGTGTAAACAGATGGGGAACCTTTACAATGTACATGTTGGGAGCTGCCATAGCTTTGATTTATCAGCATGTGTTGGTGACTGAAGGTGGTGTGGAGGATGATGCTGACAACCACCTCAGGCACCGGAGGAGGAGAAGAGTGTTCAGACCAAGGGTAACCTACCAGGTGCTAGATGATCTGGAGACAGTAGAGCGTTACAGGGTGGACAGGGACATCATACAGCAAATCGTTGAGCTGTGCCGGCCAAACCTCAGAGCTAGAAACAACAGAGGGGAACCCATCCCAGTGGACACAAAGGTATGTGTAAGCTTGAGAATACTAGCCACAGGTACCTTTCAAAGGCCAACTGGAGATATCATGGGGATCTCACAGGCATCAGCATCCAGGGTACTCCATCAGTTCCTGGATGCCATGTTACCACATGCCAATGAGCATATATACTTCCCCCAAACTCAGGAGGAGTTGGCCAGCAATATGCTCCTCTTCCACCATGTGGCAGACTACCCGGAGTTACTGGGTGCAATAGACTGCACGCAGATACACATCAAGTCACCACCCAGTGAGCATGGTAGATGCTACATAAACTGCAAGGGATAACACTCCATCACCTGCCAGGTTGTGTGCAATGCCCAAGGCATTATCATGGATATGTATGTTGGCAGCCCTGGAAGCTACCATGACTCCCACATCTGGCATGCCTCACAGCTGTACCAGGTATTTATCAGGGGGGGACATCCCATATGGCCACCTTGTGGGGGATGCTGGGTACCCACTGGAGTCGTGGCTGATGACACCCATCAGAAATGCACACACACCTGAACAACTATGCCATAATGAGGCACACGCACAGGCAAGACATATAATAGAGCGTGTTTGGGATGCTCAGGTCATGGTTCTGGTGTCTGGACACATCCAGTGGAGCCTTGCAGTATTCACCAGCTACATGCACCCAAATTGTTATGGTATGTGCTATGCTACACAATATGATCCTGTGGAAACAGCTGCAGCAGGAACAGCATGGGGCAGGGCCACACAGCCCCCCACCAATGCCAAGGCCTGTACAGGCACAGAGTGACTCAGAGGAGGAACAACCTGAGCCAGACCCAGTAGGCAGAAGGAGGCGTGCTCAGTATGATCTGGCCTTGGCAAAGAGGCAATGCATAGCATATGCACTGACACAGTAGGTACCCAGGGAATGTCACCCTCTCTGACTCGCACAGACAGTAAAAGGGATGCCAAACATGACACTACCTGTGCTCAGCCATGTATAGGAAGTGCACTCTGTGCATCCGACATAGGCAGCCCTCCAGCACCATCCTCAGGTCTGGCACACCCTCAAGGTAAGTCAATCAACCTACCAACTGGCAGTTGTATTAGAATGTGCTGTTACCTGTAGCTATGGTATGGATGTGAGCATGCAAGGGAATTTGGTGGCCGAATGTTAAGGCAGCAGACAGTAGACATCCATAGTAGCACCATGACATCTGTAGCACATACCGGGGTCACCATAGTAGCCAGTAGTACACAGGGTGTCATAACTCACTGCGGGTAATGGGCTGAGCATCATGTGTGTCCATACAGCCCACACAAATCTCAACCTGCTGAACAGGTGTAGACCAACACAGACAAATGCTGTACTATGGCCTCTGAATATGCCCAATGGATGACCTCCCCCACAGACCCAAACAGACAGACTGCAGCAGGCCAGGCAGTTGGATGTAGGTTGTGAAGGCTAGGACGTCTGAAATTAATATGTTGGTAATTAAAGCTAAGATCTGGAGTACACTGGTATGTCTCTAGCCAGCAAAATAGGTAGGTCTACACACTGAAATGGAGTACCTGACATACCAGTACAGTAATAGCAAAAGTGTACAAGTGTCAGCTGTGCCCCCCTTCCAATGTACACATGTAACAGTCAGGTGTGCCCCCCCCCCCGGTGCTGTGTAGGAATGTGGATACAGTCGCATGTCCCCCCCATGCTGTGCAGAAATGTAGCAACAATCAATGCCACATGACCGATGGATACCCTGCAGACACAGCATGCCACCTGTCAGTGTACAATGCAGAGGTCGGCACCACAGTACTGACTACCTGGACATGTAAAACATGCAATACAGTTGACCATACTGAGCATGCTCAAACCCATGAAGGTATGATGGCAATGTCAGTCGACAACATGTGGAATGGTCATACTAGGCATGCTCACACATGTAAACACAAGACTGTCAGGTCTGCAAACACCAGTGGTCCGGACATATCTGCCAGTACATTGCTATACTGTTGGATGACTGTGCTGTATGGTATGTGTGTGGTACTGTCTATTGTCTGTATATTTGCCATGGTGTATTGGTAATTCACATTAGCTGTGTGAACAGGGTGTTGCTACCAACACTTGCAAAGGACGGTTATTTGTTTGCGGCCAGAACAAGCCCACTGGATACGGAGTGAGTAAGGCATATTGAAACAGCTGGGAGCAGTTGTGCGTGTGTTTGTGCTATGTTAAGCACTGCTGACCTCTGATTACAGCTTCTGACGCTTGTTTAGACTCCACATTTCTTTACCAGTGCAATACTCGCATACTGGTAGCCAAACACGCTTACACCCGCTCGCTCCTTCACTTGCACATGCACCGACATTGGTGCTTGCATGTGTCACTCATGCTGGGTGGGCGCGATCCCTTGTGATGCCTATTACATTGGACTACATGACTACAGTATCGGGTATGGCTAACCATTAGGCGATGGCATGGCGTTCAGCTGTATGAAATCGGCGGCCTGTCCAGTGAGTTAATCATATTATATGCGTGTTCTTCATACAATCTGCTCCCATCTGGCTGATACATGGGAACCGATACTCTGCAATGCAGACAAGTAAATGTGTTTTGGGACCCACATCTGTCTGCCGGGTCATGCTACTGCATACCAATTGTAGGTTTTCCACCTTTTAAATTGGCCAAGGTGAAACTTTAGGATTAACACCTGTCCCACTTTGCGTGGGACAGTCCCTCCTTAGCCATATGTGTCATGCGAAAATTATCTAGACATAGCAAATGTCCTGATTACAGGACAATATTATATTCTACGTTTCTCTAATAGTTGCATTAACAGTTAGTGTATATATGACACTTCTATATGTTATGTGAAGTAGCATAATTAACTGGACTGCTGTTAGACTAAGCTTTTATTTATGCTAATACTTATAGTTCTGTACTATGCACAGCTGTAGGTATGTTCTGACCTGGTACGTCTGACATTTCTATGGAGCAGGTCCCACTTTGGCCATTTGGAAAAGTGGCAGCCCTATAGGACCTATATGTAGAGATGTCAGATTTGGCAAGGCAACACATACCCACAGCCAGTAGAAAATAGACTACTTCACTGGTTCACATAAGTAAAGGTTATTCTTGTAGCATTATAGTTGCTAATACTGTTTCCTATAACATCTAGGTGTTTCAGATACAACATAATCGTTTTATGCAACCACTACAGACAATATATGGATTCTTTGCCCTAAATCACAAGCCATGTGCCATAATAACATTTATTTTGCAGGACACAACTGCCCAAAGGGGAGTGTCCCTCACAAAGGTGAACAGGTGCTAACCCCAACCTATTATGCTATCATCTACCTAAGGTAGTCATCGGAATATGCACTTTCTGTCACTAGCAGACCTCACATACGAATGGGGGAGAATGAACACTGAATCAGGGACACTGCATAACACCCTCAGGGACACATTTAGATGATTGGTACTATTAACCTGACACATTGACAGTCCCAGAGCATAAGTATTTATACACATTTGTCGAGGTACATGCTGTTGATGACTCATACATGTTGTCATTAGTCAGTACGTGTATTCCGCCACCTATCCACCTAATATCACTAGTTCTGGAAGGGTTTAGTTGAGACTTTGTTAGATTCTGACTTGTAATCAGTGACGTCCATGATAATCAGGTACAGTTCACTGATATAGTCCCTATGTGTTCCCCCAGTGGTTTACAGACTATCCAGTAAATGTGCTCTTAAGGTTTGGGAGGTATGGGCATCTGCTATACCCACATAGGAATATTAATTACTTCCACAGGGCGGGCCTAATACATCCCTGCCAACCAACACTTGCACACTTAGGCCCATTATTGCATACCCATGATTCCCCTACCTGACATCCCTCTACAGCACTCATCCTTACTGTGAGCGCAGCTGGGGTATGAACACCCCTACACACTGCCCACTCTCCCCATGCCAGGATACATTTTGTACGTTTTGTCAACCCATGTGTTATCAGACTTGCACAACCTACTGTTCCATGTACAGCTACATACTGGTCGCATCGATCATCAAAACGTTGTATAAAAGGGAAATTTTTGTTGTCCCACAAGGGACCATGTGATCCATGCTTAAAGTGTAGACCTTTTGGATTTCTCCCACTGGTACTTTCCTGCCGGTGGTCTGGAAAGCAGCGGTGTATTTACCTTTATTGCGTGTCTGTATGTTTCACCAGCCTAGCTGGGGGGGGTGTAGGAGGTAGACATTAGTTTATTGGACCTCCCACTAACATAGGCCCGATCTGAACATATGTTACCCGTAATTTCTGTAAAGTAACCTAGGTATGTACATGTGTATATCTACAGTAACATATATATACATATATATATATATTTTTTTTTTGTATGTATATATGTGCATATATATATATATATATATATATATATATATATATATATAGTATGTATATATGTGCATATATGTATATATATGTATATATATATATATATATATATATATATATATAGAGATATGTTGTGTGTGTGTGTGTGTATATATATATATATATATATATATATATATATATATATAAATCTGTGTGTCCATTGACCAATATATTTCCCGGCCATACGCACTTCCACATGCATATTGGGTTTTATATATGCTTCACCAGCATACTATTGCTTTAGTCATTATGACACCGACACTTCACTCCGGTTATCTTGTAATCAGTGTTTATGACGTTATACAGCGGACAGATGTCACAATATGTTCATGTACAGATTACAGATGGTAATTGGGATGTGATACAGTGTCATTTGACCTGTTCCTCATCTGCACAGCCTATTATTCCAGCTACTGTCTTTGTTTGTCTGTGCACATTCATATTATTTATGTCAGTAAATGGAGTGCATGTGTTACAGAGAATGTACTTCAACATATTGTGGTCTGCATGTGTGTATGTATATATACCTATTACATAATAGCTGACCTACATGGGGCAGTCAGTTGGAACCGGCCCAACCAACCCTGGCACGCTTGGATCCAGAATTGCATATCCATAGTTCCTCCACCCCACCCGTGTTGAGTTTCCATGCTTAATAGCCATTATCCACCTGATATCGCAGCGAAGACACACCTTTACACATTGCCCTCTCCAGAGCGTTTGGGGCCCTACACACATTTTGTACCACCTCGTGTATTCACAGGGTCTCCCGCCATTTATATTTGCACATATGTGCCTTTCCTGGTGTTATGGATTATGGCCATTTGCGGTTTACAAGTGTAGGTGGTCCCAACATGGACTACATTCCATCTGTGTATAACATAGACGTAGCAGTTCAACAATGCTATGGCCACTGGTAGAACCCTGCCTCTGGTGTGAATAGCAGTGCTCTGCTCACTCTTGGGCAGCTTTATCTGACATATGCTGCAAGCACTATATAATACCTTAGTTGCTGTATATTCCCATCACAACCCTTGTGTATGCTTTATTCTTACGGCATTCATTCTTCAAATATATATATATATATATATATATATATATATATATATATATATATATATATATATATATTTCATGTCTGATATACCTATATACACACACACACATATATATATAAATTACATCTGTACATAAAAACATACATTTGCTATGCTGGGAGCTGCTTACACCCGCACAGGCGCACTCGCATATGCTTACTGTGAGTTACATATGTTTACTGCTACTTATTTGTGCTTACTGGTGCTTTATTCATTATGACAGTACCACTTTGATTGAAGGAATCCAGTTAATGGCCCCATGAGAAACACACATTCACCTTTACATGTTTAAATGTTGTCTTTACAGCACAGCGACATTCATTCCACAAGAAAATGATATGCGCTATAGTCAAACTTGAACCGGGAATGCCTTTACGTTAGGCGGATGCTCTAACCACTACACTATTGGTGTTCTGCTTCATTTATATGTATACCCATGGTTCATAGTTACCCGAACACACACCTCAACGCTTCACTTACACAGCAGGCATCCATTCTCCTGCTGGGAAAACCACAGTACTACACATGCGCCATTCCTTATTCCCTACTGCTCTGTACCCATGCTGCATGTTTACTCACTCCAAGGATATTCAGAACTCCAAAGCTTATAGTCTTGGCACATACGTGTGTTTGATTGTCAGGGTGTTCATGTGGTCATCCGAGTTTAGGCTTGTCCGACTGGAGATCGGAACAGCCCTGTACCCATTTGAACGTAAGAATTAGCACGTGGACAGAGTTAGTCCCAATGTTACCATTCTACCTGTGTTTACAGATGCAGGTGTTTGTCCACCTCTGACAGGCTTGATATGTCGGCACTACATGATATGTGGTGGGGGGGTTTCCGCTGGTGTTTCCCTTCACGTTCTTTATGACTGCTTTATTGTGACCATGTTCATTCATTTGTATTTATATATATATATATATATATATATATATATATATATATATATATATATATATATAAAATCTGTACATACACATACATATACACCTACATACCTATTTACATTTCCCATACTGTTGAATGTCCGCCGTGCATCCCCGCTGGCTTTACCTCCCTATATCCGACGGACATTATTCTGGCCATCACATAAAATTAGTGGCCCTTGCATGTCTTGGACCCAGAAACAGACACACCTTAGTCACCGGTTTGACCACTACACCATCCATGGTGGATGGATGGTAGCTAGGATATATGACTTCACTACAGGTATTCAACAGTACTGGCAACAAATGTGACAGTTTATTGGTGTACATATGTGTACAAACCTCTCAACCACTCAGGGACTAATTTCAGCAGTAACAAGGACAAGGTAAGGACAAATCAGGGACAATCATGGACACTTTTACAATATTAGCACTATTAACTTGACTTAACGTGTTGACAGATTCAGAGCATATGTATTAATACTTATTTTCTGAAGTAAAAGATGTCTATTACTCTTAATTATTGTCATTATTCATTCAGTGTAATTCAACACCTTTCCTCCAAAGGTCACTGGTTTTAGGGGGGATTAAGAGGCTGGCCAGTTATTGTGCGAATGCTCTGTCCATTGGTAGGGTTGCCACATTTTCATATGGCCAGGATGGGATATATTCGGGGCACACCAGATTTTTCAGGCCAACACATACCCACAGTCAGTACAGGGTTTAGAACTTTACTTATTTTCCTAGATGAAAGCTTATTCTTGTAGCAGTTTAGTTGCCTTTTCTGTTTCTTGTAAGATTTACGTATTTTACATACAGAAATAACTGTTTTAGGCAACAGTTACATGAGATATGGTACATAATTATTTCCTACAATCACAGGACATTTGCCATTGTATTATTTTTGGTCAGGACACACCTACCCAAACAGGGACTCCCCCCTCACAAACTGGGACAGAGGGTACCCTGCTTACGTCAGTGCCTTAATCACCCTATATCCAACTGCCACTATGTGAATGTGTAAAGTATATATTCTCGATAATTCATGTGGGGAGCCGTGCATCACAGTCAGGTGTTTAATCCCGGGTAGTCAGTTCTGCATGACTGACTGGAGGCTGAGCAGTCTCATGAACCACTACTGCACATACAGCTTGTGTCCAGATGTCTACAGGACTGGACATCGTGTCGTGATACCAAGTCTGATGTTTACACATGATACTTATCCCATGAGGGATATCCAAAAATTGAACAAGACAATAACCTTTGATCTTTCTGGATTTAAGAAAATGTGATGGGGTTTTACATGCAAGGGATATATAGTTTGCAATCCTGACACTGCCTAGGGTGAGACTGCCTACTAGATATGAGTAGTGGTCACTATGTGCAGATATGGCTGTGCCAAGTTAGCAGCCCGAGTAAGGCTGGATTTGGTGGATGTTCAGGAATGGGTGGGTTGTGTGCTGTGGAGGGGATGATGGTTATTCAGTTATGCATCCAGGTGTGTTGTAGTTGGATGGCTCAGTTCAGTCCAGACCATTATGTGGGTATGTGCCAGTGACGTTTCTGCACATGTGTATTGCACATTTTAATATTCATATGTTTGTGGGGTTGTGTTCTACAGTATGGCCTGTCAGGTTGTATTGCGGATGTGTATGTTTGTTCTTTGTGTTTCTTTCTGATTCACACACTGCTCCCTCATACTCCTCCAGTTCGCCTATTGTGCATCCAACACAGTCTCCCCTTTGCAAATTATTACATTACCCATCCCCCCACATACATATTCCACACACTCTATCCATCCCTTCTCTGGTTGATGGCCCATGGCATGGTCAAGGGAACACATTGCATATACTACATATGTCAGGTACCTGTATGGTTGTGAGGACGACCATGGCATGTTTCACCTTCCACATGCTGTACATCATGCACATCGGTAACCTTCCACATGCTGTACATCATGCACATCGGCACACACAAATACGTATCTTTCATGACATGGTAGGTACACCCGGGTAATACCCGTTCATCTTTGACCCATCCTGACAAGAACGGCTTGGACCACAAATGTGCAGATTTTGGGCAAATGCTCTGACCATTGGTAGGGTTGCCACCTTTTCATATGGCCAGGATGGGATATATTCGGGGCACAAATCAGATTTTACAGGACAACACATGCATAAGGTCAGTACAACGGATAGTACTTTTGTTTTATGCCTACATGTAAGCTTATTGTTGTAGCTGTTTAGCTGCTTCTTCTGTTTCGTTTACTTGCTTATTCTATTTCTTGTAACATGTAGGTATGTTACATATGGAAATAACTATTGTATGTGACTATTACATAAGATGTGGGGCATAATTATGTCCTACAATTGCAGGATATTTTAAATTTATAATGGTTTTGGTATGGACACAACTGCCCAGAGTGGGACTGTCCCTCACAATGTGGGACAAGTGGTAACTCTGACCATTGGGCTAGACTTAGCTATTGGTGGCACGCTAACACGATGCGTTTCTCTTCCACTTGGTATAACTATCAACACTGCAATAGAATACGGGCACGGGGTTTTAAATGTCATTTGTTCGAGGGATGGGGACTCAATATTCAGCTACGTGCATTTGCTTTTGCTTCTTATTTTTGTGTTCACAAAAGTGTCTTGTATGCTTTGCATACATTTCAGTATCCACGGGCACTGACAGGTGTGATTACTATTAGAGGCAGGCTGTAATATTCAGCATTTTAGGTTGCACGTAAACAGCTGACATGTCTATGCCTCCATGTGGCGCTTCGACATGCCCCATGCACTCACGCACGTTTCCTATGCACGTGGATGTGGCGGCAGTGTACCTTCATTAATATGCATATGGTGCTACTGCGCCATCTCTACGCTGCATGGTCGGTGCAAGTCTAATGCCGTCCTTGCGCCGAGCTTCATGAATCCCGGGGATTGTCTATATATCTTTACAGTATAATTAGAACTTATTGTTAGCTGCTACAAGTGCACATTTGTAGTAGTGTTTATTTTTAAAATAATTAAAAATCTGTGCTTTGTATGCCTGATGCATACCCACTCACTTATTTACCTCTAACTCTGTTCAGGTTTAACAGATGGTTACCATGCTTTGGTAAATATGCAGTGATGAACAGATAAAGAAATTATTAGGTGTTCTGCTGAAATAGAAAAGTACTGTATATTTACAAGGCAATACTTAGAGTGAAACTTTTCTAGTTTATTAAGCAAAGTATACTGAGGTGATACAGCATCAGTGATAAAAAAAAGTAGACGGACATCTGATGCTTTAAATAATATGTCACTTGGAATTTAACAGATTAATATATATATATTAGAATTTAGAAACAAAACAAAAAAAAATCAGCAAAAGTATTTGTAGCTTAAAACACAGATTCTGTCTATGGCAAAGAATATATCAAATGATTAAATGATTTCATTGCAAAGACATTTATCTTTGCAGTCAGCTGTGGAATCTTTATAAATAATTCATTACATTGTCATTGTGAGTCATGGGCCCTATCACCTACTTTAGCTACTAAATTAGGGTTTCTGCAATAGCCTATTATTTGGACTCATATATACTAGGTGAGTAAAACTATGTCATTGTTAATGCAATGTTGAATTTTTCTACAAATAATACCAAATTATTAAATTCCATTTTCTAATGTGTTTCATATACTTGGTAAAGTACTGACAATTAAAAGCCCGCATATCTGACATATAGAAACATACAGACAATGCAATGGCTATCCCTGTACTCACTATTTTTCTCTTAAATGCATATTTTTGTGTCATGAATATTTATGTAGTATTGATATTAACAGAGAATAAGTCCAATTCATCATAAAAAAATCTGTGCTGTCTACGTACATTGTCTATCTTGAAGGCAGCTCACCACGATGAAAACATGAGCTGTTTCATTCAGTGCTACAGAAAATTTATGTGGAGCTGCTAAGATGTAAGGAAAGGATAAATATAAACAGAATGATTTCAGTCAATAGAGGGGAGGGCTGCAGATGGCAAATAGGGTGATGTTTGAAAATATCCAAAATTATAAGGAAAAGGATAGAATAGCAGAATTTGGAGGGATAAAAAAAGGTAAAAAAGTAGAGAAAAAAGTTGGTGAAAATATGACTGAGAAATCTTAACAGTAAAACAGAAAAGTAACACTGGAGAGGAATAAAATGAACAGGCTATGAGGGGATGGACTTTGTTTTTCCTTGAAAGTTTAGAAGACACATTCTTGAAAATGCATAGCAATGCAAAGAATAATTCAAAAAATCAAGCAGCAGAGGCCTGAAAAGTGTTTTGAAGAATTATACCGGCTTAATAGCTGACATCGAATATAATAGCGGCAAAAGTATGATTTGTTGAATAATGACTATAGGGGCGGAAGAAGATATGAACATTCTCATCTTCTCTAATTAAGGAGAATTCTCAAAGGGTAAACTAGGGCACATATGAAACACTAGCAAGACTTACCTAGCATTAAGATTGAAAGACTGAGATGACAGTGTAAATGTGATGGCTATCAGGCAATAAAGCTGTTTGTGTTAAACAGGAACTTGACCTCATGATATGGTATTAGGTGTTCTTCTGGCAGTATAGCTTGCAGTTTTAAAGCTATGACTGGATAATAAAAATAATTCTATAATTACTGGTTTGATTGCCATATTGTCTGCAGGCATACAGTGTGACACTAAGTAAAACATTTAAGCACCCAGCATTCCTGGATCATACCTGAAAAGTCATATTAATGTAAAGTTGGCTTTTTGGGTGATTGTAGGACTGAAGAAGTGGCTGATGATCACAACCTGGCTGTGAAGACTTAAAATGAACAAAACACAGAATGCTGACATATACTATGAAAAGCAAATGCAAAGAGTTTTTTGTTTTTTTTTTTTTTTTTTGCTAGGTTCCTGTATGTATGATATTTTAGATAGTTTTTAAAAAGATACGGAACTGAGGTAGGCCTTTGAATGTTGCCCCATGAAAAAAAGTTTTTGGTATGCTGCTTTCATCTTTTATGTCTCAGCTGTCCCTGGTCCAGCAGTTTTCTCATATACAAATAAAAATATTACCTGCTTGATTTTCAGCATAATCACTTTCATAAAAATACATTTACTGAATTATCACTTGTGACATAGGCAAATTTACATTTATATAAAAGTAATCAAACTACATTAACAAATTCGGATTTACAAACATTATACTTCACATATATTTCTATATATCATATAACCTAAGCAACATTACATAAATATATTTAATTACTGCCCCTTTTTTTAAACAAGAAACATCTTTATTCAATTTTTAAACAAGAAACATCTTTATTAAACTATCACTTACAGCACAGGCAATCATGAATCTGTATAAATGAAAGCAAACCACGCCAACACATTCCTAGTTGCAAGCATTTTACATCGCAAACCATACTGACTCACTCCCAGATGCAAACATTATATATCACATATAATCTACCCAATCATTTCAGACAAACATTACTTAGCTCATTTAAGTCCTGCCTTCTTTTAAACCTCATTCCTCCCCTGCATGTATTGTTCCCACAATTCTCATTTTTTTTCCTGTGTAGTTTGCTCCTATCCTTTTCTAAAGATCTCAATTCCAGTTGTTTTATCTCTGTTACTATATTCACTACTTCTAATATAGCTGGTTTAGATTTTGATTTCCATTTTCTAGTAATTGTTTTTTTGTAAACAATCGTAATTAGAAACAGCAAGGCCTTACCATGTGTAGACAATTCCGATTCTTTATCATAGCTCAGAAAAATCATCTCCCTCTTCAAACCAATCTACCACCCAGCATCTCTGACAATGTATCCCGCAGGGAATCCTTAAAGCCCATCAACTCACTGCACTGCAAGAAAACATGTTCCCAGTTACCTCTTTTTTCGCTGTCACACCTCCAATATTTGCTGTCTACCTGAGGAAAAATTCCCTGGAGTCTACTTGTGGTATAAAAAATACCTATGTAAATATTGTTTCTTTGTGTATTGCTTATCTAGTCTCCCTTTCCAATCCTTTCTAACCTCCTCTGATTGATTCTTGTAGTTATCATGCAATATTTTATATGCTCTACTAAATATTCCTTTTTTAATGGCAGCTTCTGTTCTAGATTTAGGACCCTCCCCCCATTTCTTTCTCTTTGCCTATATTCTGATATCAGTCCTTGATAGTGAAGGCAATCTCTAACCTACAGTCCAAATAAATTCTTGGCGTCTTACCGTTCTATCGTCTTCCCTCTCTAGTTATTTGCTCCCAGTACCTTTGTTCCTTTACCAGATTTCTCCAATATATTCCGACCCCCTCATTTCTATTGTCTGTACCCTAAGAAACATGGACTGGGCTCTAAAACTTAAAGTGAAGTAAACAATATACACAAGTCCATTAAAAAACTGAACATCAGTTATAATTTTGATTGTAACTCTTTGCTGGCAGTAGGAAAATGTCTCTATAATTTTATCTTTTCTTTAAGGGCAGTTCTCTTCTTTTCCCTTGCAGTATTGAGTCCTAGGCTGTAATAAAAGCCTTTTGAAAATGGTCTTTGAGAATAAGTGATCCCATAGGATTTGTAGAATTCCAAAGTGGGGAATAAGGTACTGCAAGGCTCCAATAAAAAGAACACATATTCTGGCACTAAATCCATGTGCAGAAACTAAATCCTTTACTGGAGCTGACATTGCTTTTCCCTTCTAATGGTAGCTTGTAAAAAGATGTCATTAGTGACTGGGAAAAAAATGAAATAAAATAATAGAATTAATGCAAGTAACAACAACATTTTAAAGGACCTGCTATTTCCTTTCTCCTTGCTAACCCATGATCTTAGAAAATTGTAGTTAGTAAGTGTAGGGAAGGAAACAGAACAAAAAAAAACTGCAGAACTCGTTACAAAGATGCAGTTGTGTTTGCATGTTTATGTGTGCAAGCACATATGTGTGTGTGCATGCTCATGGATTATTCTGCTGGTGGATGAACCATGAACTGCCAGGTTTTGACTGCCCAAGCTTCAACTTGCCAACAATCCAAGTTCATCCAGAGGAAATCACTTTTGGCAAGTTATGCCAAAAGTGATTCCCTTTTGGGTTGATTTTGCCCCTTTTTCAAGTAAGTGCAATCCTGAAGTTGACGTATATGTGTTTGGAGGATGTGAGGGGTACTTCCCACATCAGGGAGTGTAGGGGGCTTACCCCTCTGCAAAACACTTAAACGTTCTTTATTACCCCAGCTCCTGCCCCGGCTGCTGAGTGTTTCCTGGTCCCAGAGGAACTGTTTGTATTTCTCTGTATCTCCTATCCTGCTCTACAGGACCTGCCTAGTCTGTAAAAGACCCCTTTCATTCTATTCCAGCCATTTCAGCGCCTGACCAAAGATTATTGCTGCCCAGTGACTGGATTTTTTTCTTCCCTGCTCCTACGGACTAAGAAACTCTGTATCTCCTATCCTGCTCTACAGGACCTGCCTAGTCTGTAAAAGACCCCTTTCATTCTATTCCAGCCATCCCAGCGCCTGACCAAAGATTATTGCTGCCCAGTGACTGGATTTTTTTCTTCCCTGCTCCTACAGACTAAGAAACTCTGTATCTCCTATCCTGCTCTACAGTACCTGCCTAGTCTGTAAAAGGCCTCTTTCATTCTATTCCAGCCATCCCAGTGCCTGACCAAAGATTATTGCTGCCCAGTGACTGGATGTTTTTCTTCCCTGCTCCTACGGACTAAGAAACTCTGAATCTCCTATCCTGCTCTACAGGACCTGCCTAGTCTGTAAAAGACCCCTTTCATTCTATTCCAGCCATCCCAGCGCCTGACCAAAGATTATTGCTGCCCAGTGACTGGATTTTTTCTTCCCTGCTCCTATGGACTAAGAAAGTATGCTATACCCAAGTCCTACTTCTTCGGTGTATCTGTTTAACCTACACTGTATCTAGTATAAATTATAAACCGTTTCTGAGTAAGTTATTCCTGTAGTAAGTATAGATAGTTATTTAAGCCTCTGTGCCAGGACTCTAGCAGCCATACTCCTCTGTATCGGTGATCCTACTGCCATATCTCCATACCCTTGGACCCATTATCTGTTGCACCCCTACCTGCCACTTCTATCACAGTTTTTGTCTTGTATTCTACTCTTTGCCCACTAGGTGGTGCTCTAAGCTTGCTTTAGGCAAATAATCCTTACCCCACTTTCCATAGCTTTTTTCTTATCTGGATCTTCTCTCAGGTTTTTCCCCTTGCCTAGCTGTGAATCTTTGTGCATTGTTCTGCTGCTCCTATCCCTCTCTTATCACACCCTCTAGCTCCATTATACCTCTCCTAGTTTTATTTTGGTCCCTTTTGCCTCTAACTTGCTGTACCTAACTCTACTTACCTCTGGCCGCCTTCTCTCTACCGGGAACCTGCTACTCTCTGGTTTTATCTCTGTAGAATCTTCATCTACTCGCTGTAGCCTGCTCCGGTTGCCCTGTGGGCTCAGTCCGGTCCCCTACCCTACCCCCAATTCTCACCCACCCCCAATACTGCTAACTTTATAACTGCATAACCACACCCCCTGCTCCTCAACTACCTATCACTACCTACTTCCAATTAACACCCCCATATCCACCCATCCCATCCCATTACTGCTAGCTTTATACCTACATAACCACACCCCCTGCTCCTTAACTATCTATCACAACCTACTTCCATTTAACACCCCCTATTTCCTACAAGAATAATTCCCAACCAATACTCAGTAACCTTACACCCCCCATACCAAACCTTACTATTACCTGCTGTACTTACCAACTTAACCTACCTTCCTCTTACATTTGTAACCTCTATAACACTCTTGCTTCAATCCTCCTACAACTCTCTCTTCCACCTTCTTCCATCTCTAATTTCTCTAGTTATTCCAACTACACTTAATTTACTCTTATATTCCTAATTTCTGTAACAACTCATACTAAACTTCACCACTAAGCTCACTACCACCTGCTACTCTCTTTTCCTCCTTCTGCTACCTCTATTATCACCTGTTACTTTACACCTTACACTCCTACACAATACTAGGCACCTTCTTTCACCTCACACCACCCTTACTCATTCAACCTGATGGCCTCTAAATACAACTCTACTTACACATACCTCCTACTCCTACCCAGCATTCTAGCTGCCCTTACTCTAGCATTCTCCCTAACCTTCTTTGAACACTATTCTCTACTAAAACACCACCACCACTACCAACAAACCATTACATTCTCACATATAAATTCCCTAAAACACATTAACATAACCTCTACATCTAGCTATACCCTTCCAAAGTACCACAGATCTACCCATATCACTTACCTCCTTCACAAGAAACCCCCATACAACTACTTCAAATTCATAAAACTAATACAAACCCCCCTACAACATCATCTCTTAGATGGTGATATTCATCCTCACCCTGGTCCACATACAACACTCCTCAGTGACCCTCATAACCAAAAACCCTACACCACCTCCACCCTAACAAGGCCATCTAACTCCCTTCTGATAGCTCACCTTAACATCAGTAGCATCAACAATAAAATATCCCATCTTCATGTACTTCTAGATGTCCACAACTTTGATATCCTCTGCATTACTGAAACTTGGCTTAGACCTTCAACCAAAGATCAGGAAATGACCCCCCCCCCCAGGATATAACATCCTGAGAAAAGACCGGACTACCAAAAAAGGTGGGGGAGTAGCCATTTTTTATAAATCGGAACTCCAACTATCAACCTTCAATGTGCCACTTCCCACAAACCCCATAGCAGAAACCCTTTCAGCCAAACTTCAAATCAATAACCATAAATCCATCTACATAATCTGTTCCTACCTTCCCCCAGGAAACAATATCAGTATTCTGGAAAATATACTTAGTAGCCTATCAATACACCTACCCCAGGAAACCATTGTCTTAGGCGACTTTAATATAGACTGGTCTACTTGTAGGACCCCAAATCCCATTAACCACATAAATCTTTTTGGTTTCTCACAAATGATAACCACCCGTACTAGAATCCACAAACAAAGTGGTAAGGAAACCTTACTTGACTGGATTCTCATAAACAATCATCCTACTACTTATAAGCCAGGAACCCTTCCTGATGACATCAGTGACCATGCTCTTACCTATATAATTAAACAAAAACTTCATAGGCCCAATCCTACTATTTTTAAAACCTCCCGCTCAAAAAAAAAACTTTCACCCTGAGAACTTCCAAACAGAACTGAAGGCTTGTGACTGGTCACCACTGCTTCATCTTCCACTTGATGAAGCAGTTACCTACTTTAATACTAAATTCCTTCAAATCCTAGACTTCCATGCCCCCCATCGCTCATCCAGAATAAAGACCAAAACTGCCCCTTGGCTCACAAAACAAACAAGGCAAAAAATCCTCCTAAGAAATAAAATCTGGGCCAAGTGGAGAGCCTCTAAAAGCCCTTCTGACCACCTTTATTTTAAACAATTAAGAAATGCTACAAAAAAGACATCCTACTAGATAAAATAATCTTTTACATTCACCTCCAACAAGCCCACAAACAAAAAAACACAAGACTTCTGGTCAGCTATGAACAAACTACTTCATCCAGGTCATACCAAGTCTCCCACCCCATCAGGGATCACCCAAAATAACCCTAAACTAATAGCTGATTCCTTTAATAACTACTTTATTGAAGCCATACAAACTCTAGCTAATTCTCTACCACCCACCAGCTCCCTCCCACCTAATACCACATCAAACTCTATTCCTTCTTTTCACATACAACCAATTCCTACATCCCTCATTTGTAACCTCCTTCTAAAACTCAAGCCACGCACCCCCTTTGCTGACTGTATACCAGCAGAATACCTGCAAATTGCAGCTAAAGTTATAGCCTACCCTATTTCTATCCTTATTAATAGAACTATTTCAGAAAGTAAAATCCCCCTTATATGGAAGGTATCTCACATCATTCCTTTACACAAAGGTGGGATATCAACTGACATTTCCAACTTTAGACCTATCGCCTTACTCTCTCCTATAGCTAAAATAATGGAAAAATGTATCCACCAACAAATACTTGACCATCTTCTCCACAACAATTTGCTTGTCAACTGCCAACATGGTTTCAGACCATTCCATAGTACCTCAACTGCCCTGCTATCCTTTTCTGACTGTATAAACAAAAATCATAACAATAACACTCTTTCCTCTGCTTTGTTTATTGACCTTTCAAAAGCCTTCAATATGGTCAACCATAATCTGCTTTTAGAGGTATTAAAAGCCCATTCACTGGATGCACAGGCATTACTCTGGTTTAAATCCTACTTAGACAACCGTCATCAAGCAGTCCTTTGGGATAATATGCTGTCAATTCCCCTCCCCATAAACCTTGGAGTACCTCAAGGTTCCATCCTAGGCCCTCTTCTCTTTTCAATGTTTATTAATGACTTAAATACTAAAATTCCTCAAGCCACCTGCATTCAGTATGCTGACAATTCTACTTTAATCTGCTCTGCTAGGTCCCCAACCACACTCCAGACCCACACCCAGTCTGTATTTCATACTGTTGAAAATCGGTTCATGCAACACTGCCTCCTCCTGAATGCAAAAAAAACAAAATTATTACTCTTTACTCCCACTCTAAAATCACCACAATTTCACTTCACTATAACCTCTAACAATGGAACAACCATATCCCCTGATACCCCAACCCGTCTCCTAGGCATAACCATTGACAACAACCTTAGCTATGACAATTATATCAACACTACCATCAAATCTGTCAACAAAAAACTGGGTTCCCTGTATAGAATCAAACCCTTCCTTACACCTACAGCCAGAACCAACATAGCCCAAACTCATCTGATCTCTACCCTGCTTTATGCTTCTGCCATTTATACTAACCTTTCCAAAAGCAACCTTAACAAACTTGCCACTAGCTATAATAACATAGCCAGATTTGCTACCGGCAACCCTTTTAGAACACACCACTGTCTCAACCTCAAACAATTGGGATGGTTAGAACTGCAGCACCAACTACTCTATCATCAACTTACTATAACCCAAAAGATACTTTTCCACCCTAATAATATCCCAATCCTCAATAGTCTGACTACCCCTTACAAAAACCTTACTACTTTTCGCTCAGCCGATAAGCTTCTAGTTTCCACTATTAAATCTAAAAACAAAGCTGGAGACTCTCTTTTTGCTAACACAGTTGGCAAGGCCTGGAACCAGCTTCCAAGTGAACTTTCTACTCTCTCTTCCACACATCTTTTTAAAAAACATCTCAAATAACATTTTAAAACTCACTGGCTCTGCCCCTGCACTAACCCTGACTGATCTCTTCACCTTTACACATTCCTGCTATCCCTTTTATTTCTCTTCTCCAGGGTACTTTACTGCTAATTATTCTATGGCCTTTTGCTGTACTATGTTGTCCTACAAAAAAAAAAAAAAATCACAGTTTTTCATTTATTGTAAATTTGTTCTTGATCATCCTCTTTTGCAAATATCACAAATAATGGTAGTATCTGTATATGTTGATAGCTTTTCTGTATTATTATTGAAAAAATATCTTGAGATTTACTTGCTTACTGCTTGCTGCTTCTTGCTGTGGGATGGATCTGCATTGTTCTTATGACACTCAGTCTTGCTGGCTGGATTCTGCTAAAATTCAAAGTCTAGTTATATTTGCATTTACAGTCTGTTGCATACAGAAACGTGCAGAATATACATTGATGAGAGAATATACTTTGCAGCATCAACTTTAGAGAGCAGTAACAAATAACTTTTTATAATAAACCAAACGGAAACACGTTGCAGGCTTAAAGTACTGTTCCAACTTTACTTCTCATATAGTACAGATGATGTGAGAGATATAACATTTACCTTGGGACTTGTGTCCCTACCAAACCTCTACCATACCCCTCTAACATAGCTGGATTTATACAGCTCTTTATATACAGTTTTTAGTCATGCATAAACATATTTTGGAGAATTGCTTATCCTGTAGAAACAATACTAAACTTCCTTGTTTAACAATGTCTTGTAAGAGACCAGCGTTTCTGACAGTGTGAATATCCTGTAACAGTGTCCTGATGTCCATGTAGAAAAACATATTTTTGAGGAAACACATTGTCTGTATTCTATTTGAATCTGTGTATAGAAACATATGTTCTTATGTCAATGCTGATAAGCATATCCTGTTTTTATGCAGAAAAACATATTTTTGAGAAAACACATTGTCAGAGATCAGCTTTTCTGACAGTGTGAACATCCTGTATTTTATTTGGATCTTTGTATAAAAAACATCTGTTATCCTGTTTTTCCATGCAGAATAACATGTCATTGTTCTTTAAAAGCAGATTTTGCATTTTTGTTCTTGCATACATCCTGTTTTGAGTCTGCAAGGGAATAATGTCCATTCTTTAAAAGCAGATTTTGTATTTTTGCTCTTGCATACATCCTGTTTTGAGTCTGTAAGGGAAGAATGTCCATTCAGCAGATTCCTTTTCCAAGCCATGGTCATTTAGTATGACTGCTGATCACATATTACTTAAACTTTGTTTCTGCATTTAAGCAAGCCTTTTCTTTCAGCATATTTACAACATAATTAATTTCAGATTTATATTCATAAAATCTAACAATTCCCTCTGTTTTTAAACATACTCAAAACATTTTATATAGAAAACACAAGAAACAAACCTTTAGTTTGATACAACAAATCAAAATGCAATTTTACATAGTTAATACAATGATATTAAAGTATTACTACCAAAACTGAATGTATTTAACAACTTTTTCTTTTGCAGACCATTCTGTGAAAATATTTTTATCAGTTATGAGCTGTGTCTGCTTTAATGTTATTATTTTTTTTAACATGATCAATTTATTTTTTTGCAATCACAGAATTTAATTTATGACTTAGAACTGTTCCATTAACTCTTTGCAGCTGTTAAATTAACTATGAGACAATAACTATGTGCTACTGCAAGCATTTATACACCACTGAAAACACACAATTTCAATGTCATTTTAACCATAATATTGTGGTCATGTCTTTGAACTGCCCATTAACATCTTGGTAAAGTACTGAACTGGGCTTAGATAATAAATATTTGAAAGCAATTATTTTACTGGGGTAAAATCAGTGATATTACAACTTGACAAATTACTTTTGAACGTATTACAATGTATCCTGTACAGTATGTATTTACATAGACTGTTTGCTGTTCATGCATTTCAATTTACTAGGTATACTGGACCCACTTTTTTTTAAAACATGTTTTTTCACACATATTTATTACTAGACATTTATTTAATTTGTACTGAATTCTTCTGCATTTGTACATACAATGACTATAAAGTACATTTAGTCTAATCTTACAAATTTAATAACATTAATATTAAGCAAAATCTTGGAAAATGTTTGTCTCTTTAGAAATATCTAGTGGAATTGACACCAAATGCATATGTTCTGTTATTTTAAACTACATACTCAACAATTATTAAAAATATTCATGCTTTTTTATACCAGCATTGTTTTGCCAAAAACATATTAAAAATAGTGACCATTCTTGCTATTAGAAACATTTATGCATTTTGCATATCTTTATTCTCTCTTGTATAGCTTTAATAAAGCAATTTTAAATCATCTCTTGTTTTTTAAACCATCTCTTGTATAGCTTTACAATTTAACAGGTTGTAAATACAATTTAATACTAAACAATATAATAATAACCATTATGATAGCTATTAACAACTTGTAAAATATCTTATCCTGTCAGGTTTAATCCAGTTTACCAGTATTTCTAATACACTAATACCTGTTTTTCCTCTCCCTAAAAGAGTATTGTCAAGAATGAATGAGATATTTTTTTCCTGTAGCTTTATTTTAGACCCTTGTTGTTTATTTTTTTCAGTAGCTTTATTTCAGACCCTTTGCAGTGCTGCTTATACAGTCAGTGTAAAACTGAGAAAGTGCCCCTCCCCCTGTAGTACTTCAGCACTGTTTTCCTGCCCTATGCTGTAAGAATAGAATGTATGTCAGCCTAACACTATGGTTATACATTTATTTTATTAAATTATGAACTTTTGTCTGATTTGATAATTTTTTATAAAGTTTTTGCTGTTTACTACCACTAGTAGGCATTTACATTCTCCTGCACAATTGATTTGAACTGTATATATACTATAGCCCATTTGCTGGCTGTACTTGATGCAACTGAGGTTTTTTTTTCTTTTTTGTCCTTTTAACATTTACTTGCAAACAGATTATAAGTGACATCTATGCACAATTGTGGCATTTTATGACAATTACTAAATAGTGTTGCCTGTAAACATTTTAACAATTATGTTTTAATAACAATGATGCTTTAGGAAAAACTCAAGCTACTTGCCTGGCAATCAGTCTTGTTGTTTATTTTATCTTTCCAGCATTTCCTGTAACTATTCATCTAGTCTAGGAAGGTCAGGCTCACATTTTATACTCTATAAACTATAGTTAATTCTTTTAGCTTTTTTTATGTAGAAAACTTCATTCTATCACCATAGCCTACAAATTAGCTTACTGGCATTTATTTCATTCCCGTCCTGTTACAAAAACTTGACTATACCTCTTGATTTCTTTAAAATTCCTTTATTTTTCTTTCCACACAAAAATTTTGCCTGCCAGTTATTCTGTAACAGATTTTCTCTAGATGCTACAGCAGTCTGTCTCTATCTGCTCTACAACCTGTAGTCTGTAAAAGGCCTCTTTCATTCTATTCCAGCCATCCCAGTGCCTGACCAAAGATTATTGCTGCCCAGTGACTGGATTTTTTTCTTCCCTGCTCCTACGGACTAAGAAACACTGTATCTCCTATCCTGCTCTACAGGACCTGCCTAGTCTGTAAAAGACCCCTTTCATTCTATTCCAGCCATCCCAGCGCCTGACCAAAGATTATTGCTGCCCAGTGACTGGATTTTTTTCTTCCCTGCTCCTATGGACTAAGAAAGTATGCTATACCCAAGTCCTACTTCTTAGGTGTATCTGTTTAACCTCCACTGTATCTAGTATAAATTATAAACTGTTTCTGAGTAAGTTATTCCTGTAGTAAGTATAGATAGTTATTTAAGCCTCTGTGCCAGGACTCTAGCAGCCATACTCCTCTGTATCGGTGATCCTACTGCCATATCTCCATACCCTTGGACCCATTATCTGTTGCACCCCTACCTGCCACTTCTATCACAGTTTTTTTCTTGTATTCTACTCTCTGCCCACTAGGTGGTGCTCTAAGCTTGCTTTAGGCAAATAATCCTTACCCCACTTTCCATAGCTTTTTTCTTATCTGGATCTTCTCTCAGGTTTTTCCCCTTGCCTAGCTGTGAATCTTTGTGCATTGTTCTGCTGCTCCTATCCCTCTCTTATCACACCCTCTAGCTCCATTATACCTCTCCTAGTTTTATTTTGGTCCCTTTTGCCTCTAACTTGCTGTACCTAACTCTACTTACCTCTGGCCGCCTTCTCTCTACCGGGAACCTGCTACTCTCTGGTTTTATCTCTGTAGAATCTTCATCTACTCGGTGTAGCCTGCTTCGGTCGCCCTGTGGGCTCACTCCGGTCCCCTACCCTACCCCCAATTCTCACCCACCCCCAGTACTGCTAACTTTATAACTGCATAACCACACCCCCTGCTCCTCAACTACCTATCACTACCTACTTCCAATTAACACCCCCATATCCACCCATCCCATTACTGCTAGCTTTATACCTGCATAACCACACCCCCTGCTCCTTAACTACCTATCACAACCTACTTCCATTTAACACCCCCTATTTCCTACAAGAATAATTCCCAACCAATACTCAGTAACCTTACACCCCCCATACCTAACCTTACTATTACCTGCTGTACTTACCAACTTAACCTACCTTCCTCTTACATTTGTAACCTCTATAACACTCTTGCTTCAATCCTCCTACAACTCTCTCTTCCACCTTCTTCCATCTCTAATTTCTCTAGTTATTCCAACTACACTTAATTTACTCTTATATTCCTAATTTCTGTAACAACTCATACTAAACTTCACCACTAAGCTCACTACCACCTGCTACTCTCTTTTCCTCCTTCTGCTACCTCTATTATCACCTGTTACTTTACACCTTACACTCCTACACAATACTAGGCACCTTCTTTCACCTCACACCACCCTTACTCATTCAACCTGATGGCCTCTAAATACAACTCTACTTACACATACCTCCTACTCCTACCCAGCATTCTAGCTGCCCTTACTCTAGCATTCTCCCTAACCTTCTTTGAACATTATTCTCTACTAAAACACCACCACCACTACCAACAAACCATTACATTCTCACATATAAATTCCCTAAAACACATTAACATAACCTCTACATCTAGCTATACCCTTCCAAAGTACCACAGATCTACCCATATCATTACCTCCTTCACAAGAAACCCCATACAACTACTTCAAATTCATAAAACTAATACAAACCCTACAACATCATCTCTTAGATGGTGATATCCATCCTCACCCTGGTCCACATACAACACCTCAGTGACCCTCATAACCAAAACCCTACACCACCTCCACCCTAACAAGGCCATCTAACTCCTTCTGATAGCTCACCTTAACATCAGTAGCATCAACAAATAATATCCATTTAAAGGGGTAATTTTTTCCCAGCTTTATTTTAGACCCTTGTTATTTATTTTTCAGTAGCTTTATTTCAGACCCTTTGCGGGTGCTGTCAAGTGTTGGTCAGTGTAAACTGAGAGCGGAAGTGCCCCTCCCCCAGTAACCAGCACTGGCTTTCCTGCCCTATGCTGTTAGAATAGGAATGTAATGTCAGCCCTAACACTATGGTATATACATTTATTTTAAATTATAGACCCTTTTTTAGTCTGAGTTTGATATAATTTTTTATAAAGTTTTGTTGTTACTACCACTGAGTACGGGCATTTACCTGTCTCCTGCACAATTGATTTGAACTGTATGCTCTTCTAGCCCATTTGCTGAACAGTACTTGATGCACCTTCTGAGGTTTTTTTTTCTTTTGTCCTTTTTAACATTTGCCTGCCAAACAGATTATAAGTATTGACATCCTATGCACAATTGTGATATTTTAAGACAATCAACAATAAGTGTTGCCCTGCAACATTTTAATAATTATGTTTTAATAATAATGGTCTTCTACAGAAAAACTCAAGTCACTTGCCTGTGGCAAATCAGTGCTTGCTTGTTTATCTGGCTTTCCAGCATTTCCTGCAACTATTCAGTTCTAGTCTAGGAAGGTCCGAGACTCACATTTATAATTCTATAAAGCTATAAGTTAGATTGGCACTTTGAAACATTTTTCCTTTAATGTGATTGTGATTTGCAGCTAACTATGCATTTATACCAACATAAATAGACATCATTTTACAATTAGTTTTACATGGATTTCAAGTATTTTTTTTTTTATTATTTATTTAACTATTTATCTGTCCCACTGCCATTAATTTTACAAAAACTGTTTGACTAATACCAAATCTGTGATTTTCTTTTTCAAGAATTCATTTTAATAGCCTTGCGCCAGGTGTTACTTATATAATTATAAATAAATTGTAAAAAACAAAATAGATATTAGATTAACTTGGCAATCACATTTATATTTATATTATTATTTATATTTTGCTTTTGTTGTCATGCCTGTTATTCTTATGGTGTACAGTTTGGATGTACTCTAAAATGAAAAAGAAACATACATGGCGCATGTCTAATCCTTGTAATCTGTATATCTTTCATGTGGCAATAATCATGTCAGTCTTGCACTTTAAATTTTACTCATCTATTTTTTATTTAATTTTATATATTATTATAATAGCACTAGAACAGTTTTGTTTTGCCTTTTTGACTGTGCTAATGAATGGCAAGTATCATATGCTTTACTTTACTATGTGAAGTACTGATAAATCATCTTGTTTTAACTGAATGAAAGAAACATTTAAGAAAATGATTTGTCTCTATCATCCCTACTCATGTAGAGTTTAACCATTTCAAAACCTATAAACATATATATAAAAATATATTTATTTTGTACAGATTAGAAAACAATGTGTATGCAGGAAATTTCCAGTCTCTGTCAGGACAAGTAATTTCATTTCCCATCCTGCAACATGCTTTTGAAGGAATTTCCCGGAATGTTGTATGGTCTTTCTGACATTCTTTAGTAGCTGTTCTGCTTTCGAATTTGAAGCACTCCCATGCACTTTTGAAAAGATGTGTTAGTATGTCAACTTATTCTAAGCGTTTTTCACCTGAACTCATTTGTGTCATGTCTTTCAGGCGTTTTGCCGCATTCCTTTGCAACAAATGTGTACTAGGGGTTCTATCAGTAACTGATTTGAGCTGCACATGTGGTGAGTAAGACATAACTGTTCAACATCAGGAGATGTAATGGAAACGCCACTTTATCCCTTAGTTAATTCTTCAGATCTGTCTTTACAGTCTATTTTTTTTGAAGCAATGTAAGATGCAATATTATTTTATGGCATAATACACAAAATGCAGTTTTGTTGAAGCACACAATAAACATTTGTCATTTTTCATGAATGGTTTTCTTTGAGATACCATCAAATATTGTAAATACATTTGCATAATGCATTACTATCAACCTGCCCTAATAAGGTTACATTACTAATGTATGATATACAAACATAGCATTTTTTTTTTTTATTCAAGCTTAAATTATGCATGAAAATATCCATACTGTCTAATCTAATATCCAAGACTGTTTAATATCCAAAACTGCCGAATAGCAACCATCAACTAAAAATGTGACGTGAGAAAAAAGTCCTTTACCAGTGAGCAAGAAAACAGGTGGATCAGGCTGTTGTTGCAGATGGCTGGAAATTTTTCAAAGTCACTTGAGAAGCTGGGAGCACAATAGGCAGTGGACTGATGGGCTAGTGGATATCCCCTTTTCTTTGAAGAATTTATGGCACTGCTAATTTCTTGAACTAGTCTCACCCGGATGTAGACGTCTAAAAAACTTTACTACTGCAAGCTGCATAAACTGGAATACTTTGTTTAGGATTTACACATACGACAAATGTTAGTTACTGCAATTTGACTGAAGTGACCCTCTGCAGGGCTTACCATCACTCCTCCTGTGTTTGAATGCAGATTGTAGGTTCAATGCAGGCTAGCTTGCCATTGAAAAAAATATATGGAGCTAGTCACTCAGCTGCCTCGCCATTGAAAAATATTATATGGCTCTTACTTGCTTTTTGCTTCTGCCTGGATGGATTCTTGCTAAAATTCAAAGTCTAGTTATATTTGCATTCACACTAAGTCTGTTTACAGAAACTTGCAGAATATACACTGATGAGAGAATATACTTTGCAGCATCAACTTTAGAGAGCAGTAACAAATGAACTTTTATAATAAACCAAACGGAAACACGTTGCGGCTTAGCACTGTTCCAACTTTACTTCTCATATAATACAGATGATGTGAGAGATATAACATTTACCTTTGGACTTGTGTCCCTACCAAACCTCTACCATACCCCTCTAACATAGCTGGATTTATACAGCTCTTATATACAGTTTTTAGTCATGCATAAAACATATTTTGGAGAATTGCTTATCCTGTAAAACAATACTAAACTTCCTTGTTTAACAATGTCTTGTAAGAGACCCGCCAAAGCTTTTCTGATAGTGTGAATATCCTGTAACAGTGTCCTGATGTCCATGTAGAAAAACATATTTTTTTGAGGAAACCACATTGTCTGTATTCTATTTGAATCTGTGTATAGAAACATATGTTCTTATGCCAATGTTGATAAGCATATCCTGTTTTTTATGCAGAAAAACATATTTTGAGAAAACACATTGTCAGAGATCAGCTTTTCTGACAGTGTGAACATCCTGTATTTTATTTTGATTTTGCAAAAACATCTGTTATCCTGTTTTCCATGCAGAATAAACATGTCATTGTTCTTTAAAAGCAGATTTTGCATTTTTGTTCTTGCATACATCCTGTTTTGAGTCTGTAAGGAATAATGTCCATTCTTTAAAAGCAGATTTGTATTTTTTAGTATCTCACATCATTCCTTTACACAAAGGTGGGATATCAACTGACATTTCCAACTTTAGACCTATCGCTTACTCTCTCCTATAGCTAAAATAATGGAAAAATGTATCCACCAAAAACTACATGACCATCTTCTCCACAACAATTTGTTTGTCAACTGCCAACATGGTTTCAGACCATTTCATAGTACCTCAACTGCCCTGCTATCCTTTTCGAACTGTATAAACAAAACTCGTAACAATAACACTCTTTCCTCCGCTTTGTTTATCGACCTTTCAAAAGCCTTCAATATGGTCAACCATAATCTGCTTTTAGAGGTATTAAAAGCCCTTCATTGGATGCACAGGCGTTACTCTGGTTTAAATCCTACTTAGACAACCGTCATCAAGCAGTCCTTTGGGATAATATGCTGTCAATTCCCCTCCCCATAAACCTTGGAGTACCTCAAGGTTCCATCCTAGGCCCTCTTCTCTTTTCAATGTTTATTAATGACTTAAATACTAAAATTCCTCAAGCCACCTGCATTCAGTATGCTGACAATTCTACTTTAATCTGCTCTGCTAGGTCCCCAACCACACTCCAGACCCACACCCAGTCTGTATTTCATACTGTTGAAAATCGGTTCATGCAACACTGCCTCCTCCTGAATGCAAAAAAAACAAAATTATTACTCTTTACTCCCACTCTAAAATCACCACAATTTCACTTCACTATAACCTCTAACAATGGAACAACCATATCCCCTGATACCCCAACCCGTCTCCTAGGCATAACCATTGACAACAACCTTAGCTATGACAATTATATCAACACTACCATCAAATCTGTCAACAAAAAACTGGGTTCCCTGTATAGAATCAAACCCTTCCTTACACCTACAGCCAGAGCCAACATAGCCCAAACTCATCTGATCTCTACCCTGCTTTATGCTTCTGCCATTTATACTAACCTTTCCAAAAGCAACCTTAACAAACTTGCCACTAGCTATAATAACATAGCCAGATTTGCTACCGGCAACCCTTTTAGAACACACCACTGTCTCAGCCTCAAACAATTGGGATGGTTAGAACTGCAGCACCAACTACTCTATCATCAACTTACTATAACCCAAAAGATACTTTTCCACCCTAATAATATCCCAATCCTCAATAATCTGACTACCCCTTACAAAAACCTTACTACTCTTCCAGCCGATAAGCTTCTAGTTTCCACTATTAAATCTAAAACAAAGCTGGAGACTCTCTTTGCTAACACAGTTGGCAAGGCCTGGAACCAGCTTCCAAGTGAACTTTCTACTCTCTCTTCCACACATCTTTTTAAAAAACATCTCAAAGAACATTTTAAAACTCACTGGCTCTGCCCCTGCACTATCCCTGACTGATCTCTCCACCTTTATACATTCCTGCTATCCCTTTTATTTCTCCTCTCCAGGGTACTTTACTGCTAATTATTCTATGGCCTTTTTGCTGTACTATGTTGTCCTACAAAAAAAAAAAAAATCACAGTTTTTCATTTATTGTAAATTTGTTCTTGATCATCCTCTTTTGCAAATATCACAAATAATGGTATTATCTGTATATGTTGATAGCTTTTCTGTATTATTATTGTATAATAATGTCTTTACCTGTCTGCTTGGAGCTTTTCTCCCCGGGCCTCTACTGAAAATGAACATGTATCCAGTTAGACTAGCCCGGTCAACAAATGTAAATAAATAAATAAATAAAATAAATAAATAAAAGTGCTTTCTGTCAAGATGTTTGGTGAAGTAGTGCACTATTATTGCAGGTTCTGAAGAAGTCCCCACTACTGTTAGGGACAAAAGTGCTTAACCTTTGGTGCACTAGCTTTGTGTTTGTACTTTTGCAGTTTTTTGTTACCTTTTAACATTGGCTTAAGCAGATATTTTTGATTTTTAACAAAGCTGCCAGTTTGTTCTTTTGACAATTGTTGTTGGAGTTCTTTGAATACCTGTGTCGAAAGGATTTACAAGAAGTTGTCTGCAAATGTATATTTGCGTTTGTCCACTCATAGTAGAAGTGTGTGCATGTGTATGTTTGTGTATGTTCATTCATACCTGCATAAATTGAAACAGCTGGGACTACATCTAACATTAACCAACTAAAGGTCATTACACCTGCTATTATTTATATTATTTATGTACTGAAGTGTGTGTGTGTGTGTGTGTGTGTGTGTGTGTGTGTGTGTGTGTGTGTGTGTGTGTGTGTGTGTATGTGTAAATGAGAGCTGGAGAGCATGAAAGAGAAGAGATATTTTTTAATGCTTTTCACCATACGTATCTAGCAGCATTGACTTAAATGTGTTACTGTTGATATATATTTCTTTATTTCTTCGATCACAATAATATCTGAGGAGAACAAAGTCAATAAAGTAACTATAATTTCTGGACAGGTGTGTGTGTGTGTGTGTGTGTGTGTGTGTGTGTGTGTGTGTGTGTGTGTGTGTGTGTGTGTGTGTGTGTGCATATGTGTTTGTGTGTGTGTGTGTGTGTGTGTGTGTGTGTGTGTGTGTGTGTGTGTGTGTGACTGTGGTGAAGTTACTAAATACTTTAATACTTTTACAATATTATATTTTGAATGCAAAATACTTCCTCCAACAAAATGTAAATATCCTATACCAGCTTTGAAATAGTATGCCTGTTTTCCATAAAAAATAAATAAAGTGATATGTATATACTAAGAAAAAATATATACAAAATAATTCAACATATAGCCCATTTTCTAACTATAATAATGCCATCCACAGTGGACATTACAGGGATTAAAATAATATATCAGTGATTAAGAGGCCCTCCATCTTTAGTGTTGTGCCTTACAACACACCTGTGTGCTCTTTTTCCCTGTAAAGCCTACCCTGTTGAGCATTATTACTTGCTAACTACTCAGTGTATACACAGAGACTTATAACAACAATATTCTTAGTAGCAATTTTCTATTACAAACATTCCACAAACACCCTCCTGGAAGATAATTACTCGGAAATAAAAGATTGTTTCACATCTTTGTTGGGTTTATATTTTCAGTTTCATGAGGTAGTTATTTTTTTTTTTAATTTTGAAGGCCTTTTACAGTTCGTGACCAGGCACTCTATAGTTTTTAATTGTAAAGGATTTCTGTTTTGTTTTATTTCTGTTTTCTGTCATTTAGTAATGTATTTAAGTTGGGGAGTTTGTGTTCCTGCTTTTCATTTGTTTTTGTACTGATTTACTTTTTTTGTAGGGGGACATGCCTGTGTTCTGTGGTTTATCTCAGATAAATGATGCTTCATGATGGTGGTCATTTATTCTATAAGGATTCTATATTGATATTTCCATGATATTTTACAGTAATTTGCCTTCTGGGTAGATTTTTTCCAGAGGTTTTATGCAGAAATAACAACTTTGTTATTTATTGAGTCTGTCATTTCAGGTTTGGAGCTCTAGCTTAACTTTTTTCTAATCAACATGCCAGGCTTTATATGCCTGGCAATGCAGAGTATAATGAAGTAAAAAGATGCAAAAAATATTTATAATAAAACTAGAGAAAAGATGAGGAAAGACAGTTAGTCATAGAGACAAATCTATATTTAGATAAATTTAATATTTACAGGAAAGCATTCTTATATAACCCTATATGGCCATTTTGTCTAACAATTGTTACCACATAGAAGGTAACTTAGAAAGTTACAGTTTGATCATATGTCTATTAAGGAGTATGTTTTGACATGATCTGAAAAGTAAACTAATCATAATAAAGGTACAGTAGCTTTTGATGTGTTTTACTAGCTTGAAGCATTTTGCCCTTTTGAAATTATATGAGATTTATACCCCATGTTGAGTTTTCTAAAGGTTTACTATATAATTATTTGAGATCCCTGTAATTGTTTGAGAAATTAACTTCTTGATGCGAAAAATGCTGGTGCAACTGATCCAAAATCAGCCAGTGTGAGATCGCTGTACAGTGGGGATCGGGGAATTTACCCTTTCCTCACCGTATTGCGATCTCAAAGTCAATACATATATATATATATATATATATATATATATATATATATAAATGTATATATATATATATATATACATAAATATATATATATATATATATATATATATTTATATATTTATATACACATATATAATTCACATGGGGTGTGGGGAGTGCAGGGGGCCCCCTGTAAAAAAAAGTAGATTTTGTTTTTATTTGAATCTTTGTGATATCTATGTAATTTAAACTGTTTTGAGAGTATGACAGTATGACAGGCATTCAAAGTTTTGATATTTAAAAGTCTGGTCATGCACTCAATTATTTTCTGCTTCTCATAGCTATTAGCCTGTATTTCATCTATTTTTATGTATTTTAAACTTTGTCTACAAAGATCTACAAAGTACAAGTGTCTCTCTTCAGGGGACCCCGGAAGGACAGTGTAGTTAAATGACTTCCTCACTCACACATTATCCCAGTGGACATTGACAAAATCATTTCAGCATGAACCAACAAATCTCCTTAGGTCAAAAAAGCATTTTGGTGAAGTGTCACATATAATAGGAACTCTTCTTCCTCCATAATGGAACATGCTGGGCTTGTATACAATGAGTGGATTTGCTGTCAATGACCCCCTTTCTCTATATAATCACAGGACTATAAGGTACATGCTGATACTACCTCTAAATCTGCAGTGTGCAGTCTTTTCAGGACTGAGACAGCCATTTATTTTAAAAAGTTATTAATCTTAAATGTTTAAGGAACACATTTCATAAAATGCTGCCTGTGTGATTTTACCTCACGAATGTCTGTAACATCACTTCATAAACATACCATTCCATCTTGAAAGGTAATTTCTTATACCACCAGTAAAATTCTATAGTAGTAATTACATACTCATTATATACTGAGGAAGTGGAGGAATTACATTGTCACCATTTATCAGGTAGCACCATAAAATTAGTATGCTTAATTTTTTACTTATTTATATCTGCCAAATTTTCACAGATAAATTTCACTTCATGAAGACGTGACTCATGAGTTCAATAATTTCTGGTATTTTGATGTACAATCTTTAAAATACCTATTTCTTTAGATAAACATCATGAATGTGGCAGCAGTCTTATCTAAATCCAGGCAGAAAAGTAATTTTACTGTATCAAAATCATCTGTATCCTCCTATATAAATAATGTTTTTCAACAAAATAGAGGGTCAAATAAATGGTTCTGCTACTTACACTACTCATTTTAGACTCTGATGTATGTTAAGATACAGATTTATATTTTGTAAGCCTCACAATGGGGATGCAATAATACTTGTACAATACTCACCTGTGTGCTTATTATTGCTTGTATAGACATTGTCCTGCTAGAAGAGAAAGGTTAATAAAACAAATCACAGCTTAATTTCATAAGTTACAAGTAGAATGAATCTGCTTGTGTTAGCTATATTTCTTTTGCAATGTAAGGTTGTTAATTGTTTGCTTTATTTTGAAGTTAAAAAAGTAATGTGACATTAGTGACTTAGTGGCGAGCATATAGGATTAAGCATTCCTGCAATGAATTTCTGACTAACATAATCAAAGCTGAAGTATAAACGTGAATTCTACTTCATATCCAAGACAGGATCATGTTATGATGGTACAGATACCATTTGTTTTATTAGTAAATTAACTCACCTATTACGACCTTACATCATATGTGAAACTCACATGCCAAAATATCTCTTAATTCTTTACCATAAGAGGATATTACCCTTTAAAAGTAGACTTGTGATTTATATTTTATTAATTTTATAGGCTTATTGTGCTTGCATTATGAGCTTTGTTTTGTCCTGATTATTGCATTCTGCCCTAGCAGTTACTTTTGTGACCTTCCTTAGCATATCTCCTAGCAAATCACATCTTTGATATATTTTGTAGCATGATGCAGAAATTGTTGCTGAATTTCTCTAAATCCAAAAGTTATTTTATACTTTTTGCAGCCTGTGTCTCTTTTTATTACCCTCATCCAGTATTGCATTTTTATTACCCTCATCCAGTATTGCAAAATAATAGAATCATCAAGTCTGTTGTGCTTTTATATATTGTTCTTTTACTTACTTACCTTTTTTTAATCTACAGTAATATGACATGCAGGTAAATAGAGAATGACTTTTCTGAAAGCACTTGTTTGGCATGATTGTGAGGTAGACAACAATACATATTTGCTTGTAGTACTGTTCCTAATGTATGACTTCCGTCCTTCTGATTTTTGACACAGCTGTTTTTACAGTTTCATAAATGGCTTTAGACAAAATACCATCTGACCATATATTTCATTTCCTCTCGACTTTCACTGGCTTGTGTGAGTAATCACAAAATCATAATTTTTGAAATCCCTCCCCTTCAACTATTTAAATTTATTGGCCATCCTACTGTATTCCATAGTACCAGAATACAAAAGTGACCACCCCTTTCAACCCATCTTGCTGTTTTAAAAATAGTAACTCTCCACTAAACCTTAACTTTTTAAACAGGTAAAACTTAAGTTACCTACTTTCACATCTAACTTCTCTAGTGCACACTGCAGTGTGCATTTTTTTCATCTTACCTTTAAGCATCCCTGTGACTAGCACTTTCTCTAATACCTGCTGGAAAGCACTAGAAAGCCTTAAACTGATACAAGCACTCAACTATCCTTGTTAATAAAGAGAAATTAATAGTAGGCACTAAGCCTATAATTGCAAAGTACCTTGCTAAGGTAAGGGAAAACAGCTCCTGTACTTTACAAAAAAAAAAGCACCAAACCAGGCATGTCCAAGGGTCAGCTTCCGGTGATTTCTCCTGTCCACCTGGTGAAGTTGGGCATACTTGGGCAATGCAGTAATTGCCTCATGTACACAGACAACCCTCTCCTCCTACCACCCAACACTACAACCTGTGAGAGATGCACTTACATAGCCACCCAAGATTGTGCTAGACAGTCAAGAGGAGAAGGTTAACACCCACACTACACCTCAAGCAACACATAGCCCTTCTAAACCCACACCACCAACACCCGCATATAGCAACACTAAATCCACATATGCAGAGGCCCTTAACTGTAACCTGCCCAAGCGACAAGGACCTCTGAACATGAAACGCAGACAAACACCAATCACAACCAAAGTGTCACATAGTTCACAACACCAGTGTGCCACCCAGCAACAGCCCCTAAGGCAAGACAATGTACCTAACACTTTAGTCATAGGTGACTCTACAGTCCGGCACACTGATGTCCCTCTCACCAGGTTGAACAAGGAGAAAATTACAGTCAGCTGCCTGTCGGGTGCCAGGATCTGCCACATAACGCATGCACTCAAGTCACTCCACAACAAGTACAAATATGACTCTGTCATTGTCCATGCTGGAGTAAATGACTTGAGACGTACCTCCCTGGACTATATGAAAAGAGACATGGAAGAGCTCTCAGATCATGTGGCCCAGGCAGGTATGACCCTAGCCCTGAGGTAGCATCCTGCCTTTGCCCAGAATGATACCACAATATAAGGACAAAATGATTGACTACAACAATTGGCTAAGCTTCTGGTGTCATTCAAAGGGGATCCAGTATCTGTCTGCCTGGGATGACATGATTGACAGACCACGATGCTTTGCCAGAGATGGTCTGCACCTGTTGCCCCTGGGATTCAGGTTACTGGCTAAGGCTCTTGCCACCCCTATAGTGCCTTTTTTAGGCAAAGTTCAAAGGACAAAACCACCACCGTAACAGGCAAAATCTAAAGGTAATGCTACTCAATGCTAGAAGTCTAAACCTCAAAATGCACTCTCTCGAGGCACTCCTAAAAATGGAGAACATCGATATCTGTGCAGTAACTGAGACCTGGTTCAAGGTTCCAGAGAGCACCCCTGCAATACCAGGCTACAACTCTTACCACACTTTTCGGCCACCAAACTAGGACCGAGACACTTAAGGTGGAGGAGTGTCAATATTCACCAAGGATATTCACACCACCAGTCTATTTGCCCAACACAATGTGTCTGAAATTCTCCAGGTGCAACTAACACTAGGTAAGACTGCAATCCAAATTGTAGCTTTCTACAGATCCCCCACCATACCCCAAGATTCTCACTACACCTTTCTAAACATACTGGAAAATATTAAGATAGAACCAAACACCCTAATACTGGGTGATTTTAACTACCCTGCCATTAACTGGGAAAACTACTCATGTACCAACACCTTTGCCCAATGGTTCTTGGAATTCATAAATTCCAATGCCCTGGATCAACTAATCCATAGTCCCACCAGGGGCTCCAATATCCAAGACCTGGTCATTACCAACATGGGAAATCAATGCTCCACACCTATGGTCACCCTCTCGTTAGTCAGGTCTGACCATAAGCTAATCACCCTTAACATCCCCATCCCACCCCCACCCCCCAGTAAGGAAACCTCCATAAAAAAACTTCTCCAAAGCCAACTTCATGCTACTCAAGTCAGAAGTGACAAACTTCATGACACCCATGCAGACGGGAACTGAAAGTTCAACTGCTGAATCCTACACTAAGGCGCTGTATGAGCACATCCACTCATGCATGAATAAATAGAACCAAGATGCTCTCATCCAAAAAAAAGAAGCCAATCTGGTAGTCCCCTGCCATAAACAAACTTTACAACAAAAGGAAGAAACTGTTGCAGAAAAGAGGAAAATCCCAGGATGCAAAATACTCCCTTATCAGCCTCAGTAAGAAACTGAGATCTCTCATAAAATCCTCGAAAACTAGTTACGAAAATAAAATTGCCAAAGATTCCAAAGACAACCACAAGGCATTCTATAACTATGTCAAGAATCTAAATGGCAATGCTCAGATCTGCTCTGAGCTAAAACAGAATGGCATTAAATATACTGATCCCAAGGATATTGCCAATATCCTGAGAGATCGATTCAGTGCCAACTTCACCCCCCTCTCACCCCCTAAATGGCCCATCTCAATACCGGAAGATTGCCAAATTCCGGTAATAATGGCCACACAGGTAAAAAACGCACTCTCCAAATCTAAGAATACAGCATCCATGGGACCAGATGACATTGCTGAGTACTACAATATGAACTGGCACCTCACCTAAGTGTCATGTTTAATCATAGCCTCACCTCAGGTTTCATGCCCACTGAGTGGTGCAGAGCTACAGTTATCCCACTCCACAAGGGGGGAATCCACCTTGGATCCCGGAAACTACCGTCCCATCAGTCTGACAAGCCTTATCTGTAAGGCCATGGAGCGTATTATCATGGAACTTATAAACAAAGACATTGGCAACCTTTAAACACTGGACTCCACCCAGTTTGGGTTTGTGAAGGGCCAATCTTGTCTCCTGAACCTGATTGACTTCTTCAAATCAGTCTCCAGAGCCATGGACAAGGGTAAGGTGGTCCACAAAGCCTATCTAGACCTTGCCAAGGCCTTTGACACCATCCCCCACTCTGGAATCATAGATAAACTTACTAAGCTGGGCATTAATCCCTACATCACCCAATGGGTTGCTAACTAGCTTACTGATAGAACCCACACTGTAAAAGTAGCCAACTCCAAATCCAGCTCCAGACAAGTGACAAGTGGAGTACCTCAGGGTTCAGTCCTGGGACCGCTCTTGTTTGGCATCTACTTCTCTGAAGTACAGGCCAACACTAAGGGACTCTGGCTAACAAAGTTCGCAGATGACTGCAAACTGGGAGCCATTATTGAATCCCCAAATGATGTGGATACTCTACAAAAGGGCCTTACAGAAACAGATGCTTGGTGCCAGAACCATGGGCTCAAGCTCAATGCCAAGAAATGTATAGTTATCCCCTTTGGGAAAAAACATGTATCCATGAATTACCATATAGGTGGCAGTACACTAAACACCGAAAGTGTGATACGAGACTTAGGGACACAGGTGGACAGTGGTCTCACCTTCGATAACCACATTGCCACAACAGTCAGGAAATCCTTCTATGTGGCACACCTCATCACTAAGGGCTTTTCATCCAGAAAAAAGGAGGTCATTGTCCCACTGTACTCATCCCTCATTATACCCATTATAGAATACAACGCCCCATTTGGTATGTACCTCTCAAGACATCTGCAACAACTGGAAAGGCCACAGAAATACCTCACTAAAAGAATCACAGGCCTAAAGCAGATGCCCTATGTTGACTGCCTTAAACTCCAGCTATACTCTGTCGCATATCGTCTACTCAGAGGCGATCTCTGCTTAACATACAAGGCCATGTCAAACCCAGAGCTGTTGGACATGCTACACTTAAATAAATCCCAATCCCTCAGAGCCACATGCTCCAGGGATCTAAACCTTGTCATCACAATAAACAAAACATGCTGGAGGGATAGGTTCCTGACCCAGAGACTCCCCAGACTCTGGAATAGATTGCCCATACATGTCAAGCAGAGTGCCTCTTTGGCCCTCTTCAAAAGGAACCTTGACGACTGGATGGGAGAAAGGAAATTCATTTTATTTTATTTATTTATTTTACATTTGTTGACTGGGCTAGTCTAACTGGATATATGTCCATTTTCAGTAGAGGCCCGGGGAGAAAAGCTCCAGCACAAACAGTTAAAACGTTAACAATTTATAAAAAGGACATGTATATTAAAATTACAGTACAGAGATAGGATTGTTTATATGAATAAATATAATACAAATTATGGATTATAGACAATATACAAAGGTTTGCTAGGGGAAAAGTAAAGAACAATTATTAGATCACAAAAACAGAGCAGGTATAAAGAGAAAAAGAGTTGGTTTGTATGCTTAGGTTAGTGTGTGGGGATGGGATTTGAGCAGGAGGGGCATGGAATTTCAGTCTGGGTTAGAACAAGGACAGAGCCACTGGGCTTTAAGATGTTCTTTGATATGTTTTTTGAATAGAGTAGTACAAGCTAGGGTAGATAGTTCAGAAGGGAGCAGATTCCAGTTTTTTCCTATAGTATTAGAGAAAAGAGAGTCACCTGCTTTGTTGTTGGATTTAACTAAGGATACCAGATGTTTATTGGCAGAATGTAGTGTAGACAGATTTTTGTATGGTGAAATAAGATCTATGAGGATAGGGGTATTATTGGGATAGTGCAGGATTTTATGGGTAATAAGTAGTTGTTTACTGAGTATAAGGTTCTGTATTTCTAGCCATCCAAGTTGTCTAAGGTTAAGGCAGTGGTGAGTTTTAAAGGGAGAGCATGTGATAAATCTAGCAATGCTATTATAACATGTAGAAAGTTTTGAGAGGTTGTTTTTAGATAAGTTAGTATATATGGCAGAGACATAAAAGAGGGTAGAGATGAGGTGGGTCTGGGCAATAGTCTTCCTGGCTAAGGTGGTAAGGAATGGTGTAATTCTATAGAGAGAACCAAGTTTTTTGTTAACAGACTTTAATGTGGAGTTAATATGGTCATCATAGTTAAGGCGATTGTCAATTGTAACTCCTAATAGCCGGGTGGTAGTATCTGGGGTTATGTTGGTGGCATTATTAGAGGTAATGGTAAAGAATGGATTTGGTGATTTATGAGTTGACGTAAAAAGGAGTAGTTTTGATTTTTGGGATTAAGGAGGAGGCAGTGTTGCATAAACCAGTTTTCAACACTTTGGAATACATTTTGGGTAATTGACTGGAGGGAGGCTAGATTCTTAGAAGTACAGATTAAGGTTGAGTCATCTGCATATTGGATGCATGTGGCTTGGGGTGTGTTCAAGTGAAGGTCATTGATGAATAAGGAAAAGAGAAGGGGACCTAAAATAGAGCCTTGTGGGACTCCAATATTTACGGGAAGTAATGATGACAGATTGTTTTCCCAAAGTACTGCTTGTTGGCTATTTTGAAGGTAAGCCCTAAACCATTGTAATGCTTGTGGGTTAAGAGAATAGGAATTTAGTTTGTCTAGAAGTAAGTTATGGTTGACCATGTCAAAGGCTTTTGACAAGCCAATAAATATTGCAGCAGAGAAGGAGTTGTTGTTCCGATTTTTATTTATAGAGTCAGTGAAGGAGAGTAGTGCAGTTGTAGTGCTGTGGAATGGCCTAAAGCCATGCTGGCAGTTTGCTAGTAGGTTGTTTTGTAGTAGGTGGTTAAGTAGTTGTTTGTGAATACATTTTTCCATTATCTTAGATAACGGAGAGAGCAAGGCAATAGGTCGAAATTTTGAGAGTTCAGTGGAAGACCCACTTTTATGAAGAGGGATGATATGGGCAACTTTCCAGATGGTTGGAATTTTAGCCTCAGAAATAGTTCTATTAATGAGGATAGATATGGGGTGACATAATGCCTTTGCAGCAATCTGAAGGTATTCTGATGGGAGATGATCAGCAGATGGTGTACATGGTTTTAGTTTTCTAAGTAGCTTGTAGATAAGAGATGTACTTACAGGTTGTAGGTGAAAGGTAGGAGTAGAAGAGTTGAGAGTATTTGGTAGGGGAGTAGAAGAGGGAGGTAAAGAATTGGCTAGGTTTTGTATGGCTTCATTAAAGTAGTTGTTAAAGGTATCAGGGATTTGATTGGAATTATTATGGTTGAAACCTGATGGGATAGGAGTAGTAGGGTGTCCTGGCTGAAGAAGTTTGTTTATCCCTGACCAAAATTTTTGTGGGGTATGTTCAGTGGCTTGTTGGAGGTGTAGGTAGTAGCCTTTTTGTCTCTAAGGGTGTCTTTTTTGGTAGCATTTCTTAGCTGTTTATAGAGGAGGTGATGAGATGGACATTTGGTAGCGCTCCATTTGGTCCAGATTTTATTTCTGAGGAGCATTTTTTGCTTTATTTGTTTAGTGAGCCATAGAGCAGTTTTTGTTTTCATTCTGGTAGTGCGATAAGGTGCATGGTAGTCAAGAATTTGAAGAAAATAAGTGTTAAAGTAGGTCACAGCTTCATCAAGTTCAAGATGGGTAAGAGGTGACCAGTTGCATGCTAGTAATTCATTTTGGAAGCTATCAGGATTGAAGTATTTTTTGCAGTGGAAGGTTTTGATATTATCAGTTGCTGAAACATGAAGTTTTTTTCTAGTACTATATGTAAGCATATGGTCGCTGATGTTATCGGGGAGGGTACCTGGAGTATAGATATTAGGGTGGTTTTTGATGAGGATCCAGTCAAGAGTAGTTTCTTTCATGCTAGGTTTGTAGATTCTAGTGGGAGTGGTTATTAATTGGGAGAACCCAAAGAGATTTATGTGGTTAGTAGGCTTTTGGGTATTGTAGGTGAACCAGTCAATGTTGAAGTCGTCCAGTACAATGGTCTCTTGGGGTAGTTGGTTAGATAGATAACTAAGTATGTTTTCAAGAGTATTAGTATTATTACCAGGAGGTAGATACATACCAGGGATCACATCCCGGGGATCACGTCAGTCGTCCTGCTAGACAGGGGTCCAGGGAAGTAAATAGTGTGGGAAAAAATAGCCAGGGAATTGTTATGGCTAGGCTTGTATAGGCCTTAGGGCTGATAGCCTAGTACCAACCTATGAACCTATGAACCATAATCTTGTTAGTGTCATTGACATGCATGCTGTACAGGCTTGAAAGGGTTTGGCACTCTATAAAGTCTCAAAAAGTAATAAAATCAACTTCATGAAACATAATTTGGATTACTAAAACAGCAGAGCTGCTAGGGTTTTGTTTCTCTATTTGTTTTTGCATCAATGTAGGAGCATGACTGCTGATGAGTGATCTGCAAGTGGCAATGTAAATTGTATATAAAGTAGCTGTAGTAGATGGCATGGGGACTGGAGCAAACATCTGAGATGTGTTTGACTTTTAGAACTACAAATACTAAAGTGCAAGCACAATTCTTTATGTATTAATTCTGAGATTGCAGCATATAGGAATATCCCACTTACTTTAAATACAGTGATCACAGAGCTAGTATTTGTGAGTTGCAGTTTGGTGTGAGTTTTGATTTTTTATTTTCCAGAGAAGCAACAGTTTAAAGTTTGCACTTTTATATGCCAAACATGAGTATATCATTTTTAGCATGTAGTTATTTATATGTACTTATGTATAATATATTAAACTTGTGCAGCAATGGGTCTTATGCGGTCTTACTTTCATACTTCAATAAAAAGACTTTTGTATTTGGATAACATTTTCAATAACAAGTGATGGTTTTCTGGCATAACCAATGCCAAACTCTAAATAGACATACTTAGTCAAGGACATAATTCATCAATGTTTAACTTTAGCTGAAAACAGCAGTCACAGTCTTTAAATATGGATACAACTTTAAATTCTCAGAAACATCAGTTATGATTCAGAATGTTATATCCACAGGACAAACTAGTAACAGACTACTTATAATAATAAGTAAAGCAGTCACAAAAGGGACGTTTTGAACTTAATATTCCCAATAGTAGTCACAGGTTTATGCATATTAATCATATAGCATTTTTTTGTACATTTGTTGTACACACCTGTTCTGTCTGTGCATTATTTATAAAGAAAGGAATATTTCCCATGTTTCACGTTATTCACTGTTACTCTTTCCTGTTAGTGACAATAACAGCAATGCCCTTCCAACCACCAGCACTATTCTCCAAATGTAATATGACAAATGCTACCAGTTCTCTGTTTGCATTCTTTTCTGAATGATGTACAAAATAACAGAAATTATAGAAGGATGAGAAAGCAGTAAGAAATGAGGGTACTGGAGCACTTGCAAATTAATAGTTGATTACTCCTTGTTTTTAAGGAGTGCTGTTTGTTTGGTGCTTGACCTTTATTGCTGGTTTATTTTTACTCAGTGGAAAACAAAAGGACTTTTCTGTTCATTCATCAATATAGCCCATATTCCTTTGTAAGCATTCTGTTTCTAAATCAAGAAAGTCAGCATTTCTACATGACCTGCCTTTCTGCCATTATCTTACCAAACATAGCAGTTCACGTCAGCACACATGTTTTTAAATAGGGGGCAATTTCAGGATGTTCATGCTATTTATGTGAAGCAAACACCAGCTGGTAACATTTAACAGAATATTTCAGCTGGGAACTTATGCTTATTTAATTTCTCACGGGACATCTGGCAGGGAGCCTCCTCCAGTACCCCTCAAACCCCCCCCCCCATATTCCAAAAACAAGTTGAGTCATACACAGGAAATGGATATTTTAATTCTACAAATATTGCCTTTGGTTTTAATTTAAAGTTTGCTAAATTAAATTACATATTTGTCTACAATTTTTTTTAAACATAAGTCAAGAACAGAAACAATGAATATATTTTCTATTTTACTGGCAAATATCAAAGAAGTAAACCTGCTTATTGTATGAATCCCACCTAGCACAATATATTTACTTATTGTTATGGTCAGAAGACATCAGTACATCAAGATTAAGGAATAGAAATATGCCTGACACCATTTTTCCATTTAGTCTAAACCTGTTGCTCTAAACAGAATCCTATTAGAAGGAAAAATAAAGTTCCAAAGGGGAAAAAAAAAACACTACCCCAGGGATTCAGAAAGAGCCACACCTTCATCTGTAAGAGATATAGCCAAAAGGGGCTGGTTCCAGAAATGTGAAAAATGGAATTCAGAGTCCTGTCAGCTGCAATAAGTAAAGACCTGATTTTCAGCTAATGTACATGCCTCAAAATTGCCTGTAAATATCATGTGTGCAAATCAACACTGTCCTGCAGTATTTACCACTGGCAGTCCATGCATCACTTTGGTACAGGCACCCCTATTAGTTCTGCCACTCACATGCACACACACACACACACACACACACACACACACACACACACACACACACACACACACACACACACACACACACACACACACACACACTCTCTTCTTACCTGTCCCTGAGTTGACAGAACATCCCAGATGTCTCTCCTTATTTTTGTCCCTGACCTTGTAAATCACAAATCTTCACTGTCTGTCAGTAATGCCAGACATTACAGTTTTATTTTTATTATTGTTTGTAGAGTGCATCATGATAGTAGATCTGTTGCTCTGCTGACTTTTTAAGTAAGTCCAAGCAATAATTTAAAACTGTCCCTAATTTTACATTACACTCTTATATGTGGCTTGTCCCTCATAAATCAGAGACCACTGCAGTCAATGAATAATGCCAGACATTATAGTTTTATACTTCTTATAGCAGAAAAAATATACTTAAACACAAGGCCTCTCCATCAGTGTAAAAAGTTGAGACTAGGCTTGCCAAGCTTTTTTTTCTGTTCTGTAGTGCAAGATTTGGAACTTCCTTCCCTTTTACTTTAACCTTTTTAAGACTTAAGGTAATATATGAAGTGTGTCCCTATTGTCTAGTGGTGAGGAAGAGGACAAACACAGCAAAGGAGTTGGGTGTACACTGAGGTTTCAACATTCAAACATCTCACCCATTTTACTTTAGCTTTTTTTTTCCCCTGATAGTTTAAGCTCTGCAAAAGAGCTGTTTGTGAATGCTGATGGTTTGTTTGTGTCTTTCAGCTTTTCCCAGTTAGGGGTCGCCACAACGGAACTCCGGTCCGCTAATGATTGGTAGTTGATTTTTATGTGCCGAGTTACCAGCCCTGACACACAACCTTCAACGAAGGTACACCCATTCACGCATGGCTCCACGCAGAAAACGCTCTAGCTGAGAATCAAACCGGACAGCGTGTTACTGTGAGGCGACAGGTCTTAAATCTTTTTCAGTGTCTTTATGACATGATCTGAATAGTACTTCTGGTGTGTAGTGCCCCCACTATACATCTTTCATGCTGCAAAACATAGTTCTGCTAGCATGTTCAGTGTCATTGTGGCACAATCTAAAGAGTATCCCTGGTTTCTAGTGTCCCTGCCCAATATTGTGGGATTTGTTTGTTAGTTTAATGTATGTCATTATTTAATGGGGGTTGGTATAATGGTAAAGGTATTTACCCAACAGTGACAACATATGAGGTTTGATTCTCACCTCTGAAAGGAAAATCAGCTAGACCTAAAATAGCCCACAAAAGCAGTTTGTCTAGCACTTGCATATAAAGCTTTGATTTACCAGAAAATGACAAATTTTATGAGGACCAGACCAAAACCATGAGGCAAATGTCTGGGCATTCTTTCAAAATCTGAAGAGCTGAGTGGTATGACACACACCTGAGACCACTCAGCCCTCTGCCTACACTGACATATGCAGCCATATACAAATTTACATCCCCCACACATGCATTACTTGTCTGCTAAAATGTCTAGCACTTAGCCCTAATGTAATTTCACAAACTGGAAGCAATGGGTGAATGTCAGTTTTTGGACTTGTTCATTTACGTGGACATCCTGACATAACTTACACAGCTGAGAGATTCATATACATTTCCAGGGAGAGAGCACATGTATAATTAGCGTACACTACTAACACGGCCAGCCTTATGCACAGGCAAACTAAGCAACCCCTAGGGTGCTTGGCAGGAGTGTGTAATCGGGTGTTAGTTTGATGTGTTTTTTTTTTATTTTTTTTAGGAGTGTGATGGGACAGAGAAATTCACTCCCTGTCTCTTGTCCACTTGGCTGAGTTATATCAGTGGAGAAAGCATTCTGCAACCTCCCCAGATGCCATAATTTTCTTCAAAATCATCCAATCATGATGCTTCTGCCAATTTCACACCATAAGTTAAACAAATAATGAAAAAGTAAACAGTCATAATGTTCTTTAGAAAGGCAGATTAAACCATAGAAGTATTTACAGAACAAGTAAGCAAAGGCAAGAAGGCTAAAAGCTTACAGGTATGTTTGCAATTTACAGTACCTACAATTAATCAATGAAGACTGCAATAGTTTAGTAGCAATGAAGAAGAGTTATGGCAAGGAGAAAGAGCACACTAATGGTGGAAATAAATTTAGAGAGAAAAAAGATAGGGAGGAGACAGTGAGACAGAAAAGAGATGGAAAATGAACAGGGAGGCCATGTGATTTTTTTTCTTTTGCAGTTTAGGCAATTCATCTATTTTAAGGAATTTACATTCTGACTATTTCAACAATAAAGCTTTAAATTCTGAATTAAGCTTGGCATAGGAGTGAATGGATTTTATCTGTGAGGGAAGGGATTCCCAAACTTTTAAAGTTAGTATGGAGATGGAGTTTTCAGTTTAATGCAGTTTGTTAAGTAGGGGAACTGGAGGCTGCAGGTAGAAGGAGGGCGTGATATTAGGTTGACCAAGAAGGGGAAGGAGTCAAGATACATTAGTTGACAGGCAAGGTCTGCAATTACAATGCTGGTTCTGTGGTTGAGTGTGACTTTTGGTAGTAAGGAACAATGGTGCTTTCTTTGCAGGGAAGAGTTATGAACCTGCATACATTTTGATAAGTGGTTAGTAATGTATTTAGATTAATACTGTTGCAATGACTAGTAAACCATACTCTAGCTGTGGCAGTAGGACTCCTTTGCCTATGCTTCTTTTAATCTCTGGATAAAGAAAGTGTGATATTTCCTTAGCCAAGATGATGAGGTAAATTCTGATAAATAGCGGTGGTAGCACCATGGTGCTCATTTATTCACTTGTGCAAGGGAAGGAAGTCTCCCCTTGGGATTTATGAACATGTCAGTCTGTGAGCATGAGGCTTGTTCATAGCATGACATAGCCATATAGATATTTGTAATTCAGAAAAGGAGTGACACTTGCCATGTAGGAGTTGTATAGTATAGTGAAAGAAGGTGTAAGGGACCTGAAGATTCTTGCACATATACATTATGTATAGTATACCAGACTGCTAAGAATCATTTGGCTATGCTACTTTATCCTTACTGTCAGTTGTAAAAATAATAAACCACACACACACACACACACACACACACACACACACACACACACACACACACACACACACACACACACACACACACACACACACACACACACACACACACACACACACACACACACTCAGACACATTTGCTGGATTTGTCTTGCACAACACCATAATATTATGGCATGCAGAAATCCAAATGGCACACCAGAAGCAGGGTAGCCTTTATTCTTGTAAGAACAGAGTGATCAATATTGTTAAGCAAACTAACCCAGTTAATGGAAGTATCTGATGTGTATCCATGTGTTTTTGTTAGCTGTAACCCATGTTACGTACCCTGTTATCCAGCCTTCATTATGTCTGGTCATGCACACATGATATTTGCACTGTGATACTGACTTTGCAGAATACACATTGCTCTTGCCCTAGTACAGCACAATATTAAAAGACCCATGCCAATCACATGGGCACTAAGCATGAGCAGGAAGTGCAGTGAGAGTTTTAGTATACAAACATATATACTTTACTACTGGGGATATGATAATGGTGGAAGAAGGAAAGCCTTAAATCTAGACATGCATACTATCTGAAAATTATTACTGGGGAGAAGAAGGTGGAGCTCTATCATAAACACAAGCAGAATATTTTAATAGGCACTGTAGGAAGATAGGAGTGGAATAGAATCCATATACTTATAGAAAGTTATTACCTTAGACCACAAAGCCTATTTCTCCACTCTCCAAACCAACCACACCACCAATCCCAAACTATTTTGGAAAGGAATCTCATCTCTCCTCAAACCAGGAAAAAAGAAAACCCTTGCCCCAACCCAGATGCTTCTGACATCGACTTGGCAACCCAATTTAACTCTTTCTTCATAGAGTCCATAAGCAAGCTAACATCATCCTTCACCAACACCTCTACAACCTCTCCTCAGCGTGCTCCCATCCCTTCTTCCCCTAGCATCCCTGGCCCCCAAACTTTCTCCTTTCTCTATCAATCCTATCTCTATATCCACCATAAAAAACTTCTCCTAAAATTAAAACCTAGTTCCAATGCCCATGATGAAATTCCCTCCTACTTCCTAAAAGTAGCCACAAAAGCCATTGCTCTTCCTATCAGCATACCAATTAATCAGTCTGTCTCAGAAAGCCAGGTCCCCCAGCTCTGGAAGAAGGCCTTTATTATTCCTCTCCATAAAGGTGGCAATAATAATGACATCCCAAACTTTCACCCTATCGCCATCCTATCCCCTATTTTTAAGCTACTTGAAAAGTGTGTACACCAACAATTCTTACCCTACCTCATCAATAATCAGCTTCTTACCCCCACACAACATGGCTTTAGACAAGGTTATAGTACCTCCACTGCCCTCCTCTCCTTCCTAGAAACAATCAACAAACCCCACGACTCTGGCCACTTTGTATCCAATATTTTCCTCGACCTCTCTAAGGCATTTGGCACTATTTCCCATGACCTCCTTCTTGCCAAACTCTCTAAACTTAACCTATCCCTTTCCTCTACCCAGTGGTTCTCAAGCTATCTCACAAACAGGCAACAAGCCAGTTAAATGGAAGAAAGCTACCTCACCCTTCCTTAATACATCCACAGGCGTCCCCCAAGGTTCCATTCTAGGTCCCCTACTATTTAACATATTCATAAATGATTTCTTCCAAGCCATTCTTAACTCCAGTCTCATCCAATATGCCAATGATTCTACTATAATCTGTTCCTCCCTTTCCATCACAACTCTTAACAATCTAACACAAGCCGCCTTCTCTTCCACTGAACAGTGGATGCTCAACAACCATCTAGCCTTTAATGCAACCAAAACAAAACTTATGTTATTCAATGCATCCAAAACCTCTTCCCTAGACAAACAATCCTTCATAATTACCAGCAATAATAATATCCCCCTAGAACTAGCCTCTGACACAAAATGACTAGGAATTATCATTGACAATCAACTAAAATTTGACAAGCATCTACAAGCAAATATATAAAAAAAAAAACATAAATATCAGGTATGCTTTACCACCACAGTCACTTTATCTCTCCCACCACCAGGATTACATTAGCTAATACATACCTCATCCCATCCCTTTTATATGGTGCATCTATCCTAACCAGCCTACAATCTTCCCTCAAAACAAAACTCTCATCTTGTTATAACAAAATATCCACATTTGCAGCAGGTCATAGAGCCTCTTCTCACCACTGTAATTCACCTTCACCAACTAAGTTGGCTAGAAATACCAAACTTCCTCACATATACCCAGCTCATCAAAACACACAAACTCATTCATAACCTGTCTCTCCGCCCCACCCTAGCAAATACCTTTGAAATGCATAAACCAGATAGACTCCTAAGATCCAATTCCCAAAACCTAATTAAATTGCATAAACCAGTACATCCTGCTGGGAATCAATTAATGTCCTTCTCTCTTGCACGCCTCTGGAACTCTCTCCCTTCTACCATCTGCACCACCAGCAGTCTCTCCTTGTTTAATACCTCACTCCACTCACACCTTATTTCATAATGGAAATGTTCTTGCTCTCATCCAACCTAATTCTACCACACTTTCTTTCTAACCTTCCAAACTTTGTTGCCTGTCACAACCTCCTAAAGTTTTACATCCCTTGGGACATATTCATAGGTTCATAGGTTCATAGGTAGGTACTAGGCTATTGGCCCTAGGGCCTATACAAGCCTAGCCAAAAAGGTACCCTGGCTTTCACCACCCAAGAAAATTATTTTCTTGTGCCCCTGTCGAGCAGAGCCACAGAGGTGATCCCCGGGGTGAATTTCCTATTTCCCATCCAATCATCAAAGATTTTTCTTGAAGAGTGCTAATGAGGAGCTTTGTTTAATATAGATAGGTAGTTGTTCCAGAGTATGGGAAGTCTCTGGAACAGGAATCTATCCCTCCAGCATGTTCTGTTTACTGTGGTGATAAGGTTTAGGACCTTAGAGTGTGTAGCTCAGAGGGATTGGGATTTCTTTAAGTGGAGCATGTCCAATGGCTCTGGGTTTGACATAGCTTTGTATGTTAGGCAGAAATCACCTCTGAGTAGGCGATATGTGACGGAGTAAAGCTGGAGGTTTTTGAGATGGCCTGCGTAGTCATCTGTTTGAGGCCGGTAATCCTCTTTGTGAGGTATTTCTGTGGCCTTTCCAGTTGTAGATATCTTGTGAGGTACATACCAAAAGGGGTGTTGTACTCTATAATAGGTCTAATGAGTGAAGAGTAGAGGGGAACAATGACCTCTTTTTTCCTGGATGAGAAACCTTTTGTGATGAGGTGTGCCACGTAGAAGGATTTCCTGACTACTGTGGCAATGTGATTATCAAAGGAGAGACTACTGTCCACCTGTGTCCCAAGGTCTCTTATCTCACTTTTGGTGTTAAGTAGACTACCACTTATGTGGTAGCTCATGGGTACAGAGTTTTTACCAAAGAGGATGACAATGCACTTTTTGGCATTACGTTTGAGGCCATGGCTTTGACACAAGGCATCTCTCTCAGTGAGGCCCTTTTGTAGGATGTGCACATCGTTTGGAGTTTCAATTATGGCTCCTAGTTTGCAGTCATCTGCGAACTTTGTTAGCCAAAGACCGTCAGTGTTAGCTTGTACTTCAGAAAAGTAGATATCAAACAGGAGAGGACCCAGGACTGAACCCTGTAGTACTCCACTTGTCACTGGTCTGAATTCGGGTTTGGAGTCTGCTACTTTCACAGTGTGGGTTCTGTCAGTGAGCCAGTTGGCAACCCATCTTGTGACATAGGGATTTATACCTAGTTTAGTAAGTTTATCTATAATTCCAGAGTGGGGGGTGTCAAAAGCCTTGGTGAGATCTAGATAGCCTGTATGAACCACCTTACCCTCATCTGCAGCTTTGGTGACTGCTTCAAAGAAGTCAATCAGGTTTAAGAGACATGATCTGCCTTTTACAAACCCGAACTGGGTGGGGTCCAGAGTTTGGAGATTATCAATGTCTTTGTTTATAGGTTCCATGATGATACGTACCATGGCCTTGCAGACCAGGCTCATTAGGCTAATGGGGTGGTAATTCCCAGGGTCCATGGTGGCTACCCCTTTGTGGAGTGGGATAACCGTCACTGTGCGCCATTCAGTGGGCACAAAGCCTGAGGTGAGGCTATGATTAAACATGGTGCTTAGGTGGGGTGCCAGTTCATTCTGTAGTTCATGTAGAACGCAACCTGGGATGTTGTCAGGTCCCACGGATGCTGTGTTCTTGGCTTTGGAGAGTGTGGTGTTTACCTGTGTAGCTGTGATTACAGGAACTTTGCATTCTTCTGGTATAGAGATGGCTAAAAAATTACCTCATTGCAATTCCCTAAAAAAAAAAAAAAAATACTACTTACTGAATTAACCTGATGTAATTTTCTTAATGAAAATCTTTTTTTTCCTGTATTAAGTAACATCTATTTGAATTGTGTAATATGGGTTTGTAATATACAAAATATGTATTTAATATTTAATTGAAATGTATATTATGGATTTCTGCTCTTTCTGTACTATGTATTTGATTTCTCTGGAGCTTTTCTCCCCAGGACTCCATTGAAAATGGGCTCCTTGTAGCCCAATGGACTATCCTGGAAAACAAACTGCAAATAACTAAAATAAATAAATATTAATGCCATCTTGTAATAAGAAGGGGAAGAAGGAGGAAGTCCTATTGTATGCATGTGTAATATATTTTAGTATCTTTTTACCACACCTGGAAGTGGGAAAGAAAAGTGTACATTTAAAATGTTGGGAACATGAGAGGTCAAGTACTGCTTGTGCAATATTATGCTGACTATCTCAGTACTACTCAAGATCTGTGTACCATAATGCTTATGCTATACTACTGGGAAGATATTTCTTTGCAACTCCCTATTGAAATGTTGTCACTCATGATGTGGAGTGCAAAAAGACCAGAAAAAGAAAGGTCAAAACCCAAAGGGAAGAGCAAATCTCAAAGATCATACTTTTCTTTTAAACTTGTTTTTTGCAGGGTAGCAAGTCCCCCATCTTCCCTGAACTTATACACACACACACACACACACACACACACACACACACACACACACACACACACACACACACACATGCACACACACGTACACACATGCACAGACAGAGCATTCTATCATGTCCTTTCCGTGAAAACAAAAATTTTCTTACATCTTTTTTTAAAATGCACTCATACAATTTTCATCTGTGCCTTCACCTCTTTCCACTCTTTTCTGTTTAACTATTAGACCACTGCCTTTCCCTACCACTTTTTGGAAGCCATATCCTAGCTTCTACTACTTCCCTGTTTCAGGGAGAACATCTTTAATATATGCAACATTTCATTATATCTATGCCCATTCATTTTCTTTACTACTGTAGTTCTCTCTGTAAGGTTCTCTGAGATTTGTGGTTTTAAGACAGATGTATGAAAAATTACACATCATCCTGGCTATCATGGAGCAAAAACAATAAAGAAACATTTTTCTAAAGGAGGCAGAACCCATCAGTCCTTCTTTTGTGGTGGCTGTCCCCTCTACCTCAGTCACTTTATTCCTCATCTAAAATTGCTAAACTTCACAAACAGGAAAAAAATTGGTATGTGTGCAGAAAAAAGTGTTTCCTTTCCTTAGATGTTGTTGAACTTCATCTTCAGTAGAAACAATACTAGTTTCTGCAGTTTTGCTGAAAAATGTATCAGTGTGTTGATGTCTGTTCATTAGTCATAATGCAGAGTTCTGCAGAGTATTCCAAACAAGGTTTTGCCCTGGCTTTCTACAGGTCTATATCACGTCATCGAATCTCACATCAGGGAATGGTTCTTGGTAAAACAATTAATCATCAAAGCCACTAATCAGCGAACAAACTTTTGAATGAAATGTTTCCTAGGGCAAACTGATGGTTGACCACCATCTGTAATATGCCCTTTTCCCCACTGCAGTGCAATCCTGAAGTTGGTATATTTAGTTAGGGGGATGGGGGTGGGGGTGTAGCCCCCCCCCACCTGCATTGGTGTTACGTTTTATGGTTTTGCTTACGGTCGCTAGGGTGGACTACCTATGGTATACCCTAGGAAACATTTCACTGAAAAGTTCAATCACTGATTAGTGGATTTGATGATTAGTTGTTCGCCGAAGAGCCGTTCACTGATGTGAGATTTGATGATGTGATATATACCCACTTTATACAAAATCAGACTTTCTTACTCATCTCTTCAGACGATTCTCTTTACCACACAGAGCATCATTCTTTTTTCTGACTCAACACAATACCAGGCATGATTTCTCCTAGCAGTGATCCATTGTCCCTACAAAGTCCTCAGGCTTCCCTTGAACATGCAGCTCCTACTAGAATTATCAGTCCTGGCTTACTCTGCTTTATAGGTTCACAGGTAAGTACTTGGCTGGCTGCCCTTGCAGGCCATTTTAAGCTTAGCCAGTTGTCCTTTTTGTGCTTGAAATAACTTATCCCATTTGGTTATAGCTTGCCCATTCCATGAACGATAATTATATATTACCCCAATGAGAATAACTGGGATCATACCATAGATAATTTGAGGGGGCCTATGAATGGAATAAAGCATTTTAGGAGTTGTATCTGTCCCTTAGTTGTGCAGCAGGACATCCAGCAGTAAATATTCTGTTTCCCATCCATCGATCTAAGTTGAACTTGAAAATGGACAGGGATAAACTTTGTTTTATGTGGATAGAGAATTTGTTCCATGGCCGTGGCATCTCTGCAAAATATACTTGTTCCTCTAAACCACTCTGTTGATGTTGTGGAAGAGTTTTAGATCCAGAATCTAAGTATTTCTGATGCAATTTAACTTGACATTGTCTTTTACATCAGAAAGGCAGATGCCAAACCAGAGAGGTCCCAGCACAGAACCGTGGGAGACTCTACTGGTGACTGGTCTCTTTGTGGAGGTAGCTTCCCCTATTTCAATTATATGTATCCTATCTGTGAGCCAGTTGGTAATTCAATGGGTGACATAGAGGTTTATACCTAGTTTGTATAGCTTTTCTACTATGCCTGAGTTTGGAATTGTCTCAAAAGCGTTAGCCAGGTTGGGGTATACAGGGTATAGTCCATATGTATACTTCATTACACTGAAATTGCAGTTGCCTTTCTGAATAATATTCCATCCTCCCATAGCTCCTCTCTAATCTTGCAGGAGCACCCACCCCAATATACACATGTATATACACACACACACACACACACACACACACACACACACACACACACACACACACACACACTCAGAAACACTGACACAAACAATGAGTACTGACCCAGTCATGAAATTTTTATTTTTTGGGTTTATTAATTTCATAATTAGATAGGGTTAGTCACCCAGAAAGACCAGTTTATTCCATTGTTATGGACAGTGCAATAATCAGAAATAAAAATGTCTGATAATGAATAAAAAGCAATATTGCAAAAAAGAAACACTGGCAAATATTAATATGAATCAATAAATTATATTCAATATATTAGATAAAATACATGTAATGGATACAAGGATATAGGTGTATGGTGCTACTTTCTAATTAGAACATATGTGTAATGCAAATATATTTTGCCCTGGTTCTTGTATAGTTATTAATTAAGGCAGTAGCTTCTTTAATGCAGATATTGGGCAGATATGGGAAAGTGGCATAGTTACTTTTATTGTGTCCCAGCAGAGACAAGAAGTTTTGTTGACTTCTTGTTTATGAATGAAAGGGAATTCTGTGAGACAGAAAATGGTCAAAGAAGTCTGGATAGAGTAAAGACAGCAATTCTTCATTACCCATTCCAGTACACATGAAAGAAAAGTATTCACTCAAAGTTCCTGCTTCTCCAATGCATCTTCAGAATTATTATTATTTATCTATATATTTATTTATTTTATTGTATAAAGCCATGTAGTTGTATTTTTGTATTTCAAGGGTTATCCGAGTTTGTGTGTGTTAGAAAAATGTGTATTTGAATACATGAGAAATGCTAGTTTAAAAGCAAAGTAGTATATAATGCATTTTATTCTATTAATCATAGAGTAGTAAAATTAATTCATGTCTAAATGTGAAGTAATTTTGAAGCTGCAGTGTGGCTTGAAGCAAAAGCTGATCCCTGACCCTGACAGAATGCCAGCTTAGCAAGTTTTAATGTTTATGCTTTTCACAAGTGATTATCTGCTGGGTCAGGAAATTAAATGTGTGAAATAATAATCTTCTGCTCTTCCTGTTAGAATGAGATGGCCTTGTATATGTGTTACTTAGATATCACGCAGCTGTGTGAGAAAGCATAACAGAGCACAAAGACATACATTAAAAGACTGAAGCTGCTATTGTATTCGAACTGATATGAAACCTTGAATGAATAACTTTACAGAAAGACATTATGACTGACCAGCTGGATAGCAAGGCCGTATTGTATCTAAAGGAAAAGTTTTTTTTAAATGTACTGCATCAGCATTATTAGATGAATAGAATATTGTTAGTAAAAGTGATGTAGATGCCTTGTGACTAACCACGTCAGTAAGGTGGGCATAACTTGAATGCAAACACTATAAAATATTCTGTACTTCCTGCATCATGTCAGACAAAATTCTGTACTTGTATGTTTTTTTGCCTCCTGGTGTACACTAGTAAACTTTTGAATCTGAACCTCCTGTGTATTGAATTATTAATTTTATTTAACAGTTTGGTCCTTCGAACCGGATTTCCCTTGGTAAGCTGCAGATCAGAGTGTATCGGTGGTCGAATACTGCGCAGGAGAAGTTACCGAAATGGTTCTTCTTGAGTGAAAAGACCTCTGACTGAATTGTCGTGTGTAAAGAGGCTGGCCACTTTCTGATCTGTGGCTGAAGAGCGGAATTTGAACGTTTTTTTCAAAACCAGGAGGCTCAGGTAGGAAGAATTTGCCTTTTTTCTGTTTTAGATCAGGGACTAGGTTACAGTATATTGTTGTCAAGATTTGTTTTGCAGATCAGGGACAAAAGGAAGTACTGTATATTTGGTCATAGATCAGGGTAACAGAATAAGGTAGACAGTTATTCTAGATAAACTGTAAACAGGAACTAAGAATTTGATATCACGTGATAAAAAAGGGTTACGTAACATTTTCTTTGACATGGGTAATCAGTGCACTAAAACCTCGCAAGATCCGCCCCTAACCGAAGATGCAAAATACATGCAATTACAGCATTCTGATAACGTTAAGTATTATATGAAATGGGTTAATAAATATGAATTTGATGGTAAACTAGATAAACCTTCACTAGTTAAACTCCTTAAACAGCTTAAATCTGATGCAGGAGGTCAGGCAAAAAAGCAACGCCAACTAGGCATTCCTCAAGCACACAGGTGGATTGAGGAAGCAAATCGTAGGGAACAGAAGCTTAAAAATTCAAAAACATTATTTTTAGACAAAGAGGATAATAACTTGGTAATAGCGACAGCTCCTCCTCCTCCTCCCTTACCCCCTCCCTTACCCTTTTCAGGATATGAAGCGAGTGGACAGGCTGGTCCGCCTCCACGTTATCCTGAAATTTCAGTAAGACCACAACCATTTGTTAGAGATCCTATTGAGACTATGTCCCGAACACATAAAACACATAGGGACACAGAATCATACCAAATAGAGAGAAATCTACAGGATGAGAGTGAGGAAGAAATATGCCCACTTATAGAAGTTCCAAATCCTCAGGCAGGACAGGAAGGGCAGGATCCAACACTCTTAGTATATAGACCATGGACACCGGAAGATATCCGGATGGCTACTGAGGGAATCCCCCATCCGAAAGTTAATTTTACGAAATTTTTAGAAGATTTACAAGGCATGAGGTTAAGTTACCACTTGAATGGGGAAGAAGTAGAAAAAGTAGTAAGACAAATTATAGGTCCAGATTGGCACATGATTTGTGGCACCTGGAATCCTCGTAATGCAGAGCTCAGACCACTCCCACATAGTGACGCAGAGTTAGACAACAGAGTGAAAGGTCTGACAGACCGAATCTCTGAGAGATGGAAACCTAGAGCAGACTGGACTTGCATTAATCAATGCATACAACAGGAAAATGAGACAATAGATGGATATTATGCTAGATTTTTAGAATGTTTTAATAATCATAGCGGTATGTCGGTTCCTGAGAACCAAACGAATGATTCCCCGTATGAACATCAATTAAAAAATGCATTTTTGAAAGGTTACATTGCACCTATTAGTAGCTTCATTACGAAGCATATGATAGATCATCGAACAGGTAGGCTACAAGCCTTACTCGAATACGCTAGACATGCTGAGAGACATTTTAATAGTAAAAAGAAAAAGAAGGCACAAGTCTTCACTGCTGAAGACGGAGCTGATGTATTTGTATTACAGTCAGGTAAAAAGGGCAAGAAGAATGCCCAGGGAAACAAACAGTCTGACAAATGATCAGAAGATTTTGAAGAGAGGAAAAAGAGAGGTGAATGCTTCAAATGCGGAAAAAGGGCATCTAGCAAGGGATTGTAGGCAAAACAAGAAGGTAATTACAGAAGATAAAGGAGATGAGGACTGACTATATGATAGTGAGGATACATCAAGTGAAAGTCAGAAATCATCAGGAAAACTTAATAAACAGAAAGCAAATGTAAATGTGATAGAAGGAGTAAAGGAAGTGCAAGTAGATATGGAGGATGAAGAAAGTGAAATTTTGGACTTAGCATTGTTGAGCTTAGAGCTCTACTTGGCAGATACGAAGCTGGAAGTTACACTTCTGGTGGAGGGAAGGGAAGTCAAATTCCTGTGTGACTCAGGAGCGTCACGGACTTTGATACACCCCTCCAAGTTACCAGAACATTCAGAATTACCTGATTATATACTAGTAAAAGCCGCAAATAGACAGCTATACAGGTAACCACTTTCCCATGATATAGCAATAACTGACCCTGTTTCAGGTATGACCCAGAGAAGTAAAATAGTTGTTTCTGCAAAGTGTCCAGTAAACCTATTGGGCAGAGACCTTATGCAGATATTTGGCATAGCAGTAGTTCCAACTGTACAAGGTATGGAGGCACAGAGACAAATGGATACCTTTGTAGTGCGATCGGTGGGTGAAACCTTTTATTGGTACAGCCAGGACCTAGTCACGACTGGTCCAGGGGCAGTGACCGAGGAGCTGATGAACGTAGCCATCAGTAAAGCCCTGATCAACAGCATTTGTTACACTGTACTCTATATTACTGTACCACACCAGGACCTGATAGAGAGTATGAGCAAGAACTGTTTAGAAATCGTGCAACTAGATTGGTTTTGTGTACTTTGTACTGGGATACTGAGGGGAACAGTGTAGTTAGCTGTTCATTACCTCAAGAATTCCTTGCATTGTATAGATCAAATCAGTTGCTACATGTCAGCCTGACAAAGAACAAAAGTGTCAAATGGGCAGATTTAGGAGAAAAAGTAACAAGATGGGAGAAACAGACTGATTTAGAACTATCAGAACAAGGGATACAAAAACAAAAACTGAATTGGTTGACACAGACACATCCAGCTGTACACTTGCAATCTAGCGAGGACAGCTGATTAGCATTTTTATTAGAAGAAGAAGAAAAGACCTTATGTGAAATTCCGACAACTCTTTGGTCAACAGGCAAGTCAGATGTAGGACTTATTCGAACAGCAGGACCAGTTACAATTACCCCAAAGTCAGCTTTTAGACCACAGAAGAGACAATACCCTTTGAGAAAGGATGCAGAAATAGGAATTAAGCCTATAATAGCAGCATTACTCAAAGAAGGAGTACTGGTAGAATATCCTGATTCACCATGTAATACACCCCTATTTCCTGTTAAAAAAGCAAACGGGGAATGGCGGATGGTACAAGATTTACAAGCTGTAAATAATGCAGTAATACCTAGAGCACCTACGGTGCCAGACCCACATACTTTGTTAAATGATTTAGAACCACAACAGAAGTATTTCTCTGTGGTAGATATTAGCAATGCTTTCTTTTCAATACCTATATATCCTGATAGTCAATATTGGTTTGCATTTTCATTTCAGGGTAAAAGGTATACGTATACTCTACTACCACAGGGATATTGTGAGAGCCCAACAATATTTGCACAAGAAATGGCTAGCAACCTGGCAGGGTTTACCCCACCGGGAGGTAGTCAAATTCTACTTTATGTAGATGACATCTTGCTAGCAGACCCACCCAGCAACAGTGCAGGGAGGATACTGTTGCATTATTGAAATTTTTAGCAATACAAGGACACAAAGTAAACAAAAATAAGTTACAACTTTGGAGAAAACAAGTTAGATACTTGGGATATGTAATATCCAATGAAGGTAGAATACTAGTTGAGGAAAGAAAAACAGCAATTTTGCAAGCACCCAAGCCAACGACCAAGAAAGAAATGATGTCTTTCTTAGGTACAACTAATTTTTGTCGGAGCTGGATACCAAATTATGCTTTGGAATTTGCTCCACTGACTGACTTGATATATAAGACACCAATGGCAGCACAAGACATTTTACAATGGACAACAGAAGCAGAAACGGCTTTCTGCAGGTTGAAGCAGTTGATAGCTTCTTCATTAGTTTTAGAACTTCCAAATTATTACAAACGGTTCTTTCAGACCATAGATTGTAAGCAAGGATATATGACGTCAGTATTGACGCAACAACATGGGGACAAGCAACGCCCCATAGCCTACTATTCATCACAGTTAGACCCAGTGGCGCGATCTTTGCCTCACTGTGTACAAGCAGTAGTTGCAGCCACAATGGCAGTGCAGGCTTCGGCCTCAGTGGTGTTATTCCACCCTCTCACATTGAGAGTGCCTCATGCAGTTGCAATAATTTTACTGCAAGAGAAAGTGGCATACCTTTCTCCTGCTAGACATCTTTCATGTATGACTATACTGCTGAGCCAACCTCATATGACAATTGAACGATGTATGACACTGAATCCATCAACATTACTTCCAACTCCTGCGGAGGGTACACCACACAGCTGCCTGCAGGAAATTGAACAGTTAGCTTTACCTAGACAAGATCTTACAGATATGCCCTTGGATAATGCTGAGGTGACATATTACGCGGACGGCTCATGCAGAAGGGGTCCTACAGGGAAGAATCTGGTGGGATATGCAGTAGTTACAGACACTGAAATTTTAGAAGTTCAATCCTTACCACACAACTTATCTGCACAAGCAGCTGAACTGATAGTTTTGACGAGAGCATGTACTTTAGCAAAAAACAAGTGTATAGACATATATACTGACAGTCAGTATGCTTTTTCTACAGTACATGTATTTGCACAACAATGGAAAAATAGAAGAATGATAACATCTAGTGGAAAACCTATTAATCATGCGCAATTTATTTTGGAGTTATTAGAATCGATTCAGTTACCTACCAAAGTAGCTATTTGTAAATGTGTAGCTCATACAAAACAACAAGATAAGATTTTGAAAGGCAATGCACGAGCTGATGCAGCTGCAAAGCAAGCAGCCTCAGACTCAGAAACTTTACTTTTAAATGAGGAATTACAACCCTCTGAGATTTTAGATTTAGACATGTTAAAAACAATGCAGATGCTTACTACAAAAGCAGAAAAACAAAAATGGGTAAAACGAGGTGCAATTCTTGAGAATGGACTGTACATTTCCAAAGAAAGAAAACAGATATTGCCATCTAATTTATTTAGATATGCAGCTTTCCTGAGCCATGGGCAGTGCCATGTCTCAACAGGGGGGATGGTACAGTTAGTAAATCGAATATTCCAAACATAAGGATACACAAACTACACAAAAAAATTGTGTGCAGCTTGTCATACTTGTAACAAGCATCATGCACAAGGAGCATTTAAAACCAAGCAAGGAAGTTTTCCTATACCACCGTACCTGTTCCATACTATCTGTATGGATTTCATAGAATTGAATAAATGTGAAGGGAAGAAGTTTTGTTTAGTTATTGTAGACATGTTTTCTAAATGGGTAGAAGCTTTTCCAACCAAAAACCCGGATGCAGCAACAGTGGCAAAAGCCCTGATAAAAGAAGTAATCCCTAGATTTGGCATTCCGGAGAGGATTTATACTGACAATGGCACACATTTTGTGAATCAGATGATTTACCAGCTTGGGAGATTTTTTGGTATCTCCTTGAAGAACCATTGTGCTTACCACCCACAGTCAGCAGGACTGGTGGAAAGGTACAATGGTACCTTAAAGAACAAGTTAAGGAGGCTAGCAGAAGAGACCCAAAAGAATTGGATATACTGTCTGCCTTTAGCACTGCTGAGTATGAGAACGGTTCCAAATGTAAAGGGTCTGACTCCCTTTGAAATGGTTTTTGGGAGAGCATACTATGTGCCTCAGTGGAAAGCTCTCATGCCTGCAGAACAAGAGGCTGACAGTTCATTAGCAGAATATATGAAGAAATTGTTAAGGAATAAGTCTGTTTTGCAGTTTAACTCACTTTCAGATAAGAAACAGACCAGACCGGTGGAAGCAGTCGTGGGCCCTGGAAGTTGGGTGTGGCTGAAAGTGATGAAAAGGAAAAACTGGGTGAGTCCAAAGTGGGAAGGTCCGTACCAGGTTTTGTTGGCAACGCCTACTGCAGTTAGAGTGGCCGAGAGGACGTCCTGGGTTCATTTAATGCATTGTAAACCAGTAAAGAACTTTCAACTTGATAAAAACTTTGTGACTGATACACAACCAGACCGAGATGGCCAAAAACAAAGCGAATAGAAGTTTAGATCAACCCCAGAGATGTTGCATAATCATTTTGTTGTGTGTACATTTATTAACTGTAATTGTGACAATTTTCCTCTTGCTGTGGCTTATCCTACACACAACCACACAAGTGAAAGTGGGAAGGCATGATGAAACGTCTATAGATTGGCATCCAAATTTTAACACATACCTAGCCATGAAACGTGTGTATGCAGAGACTATGAACATTTCAAATTGCTGGGTTTGTACAGCTATACCAACAGCATATGGAGGACTGATAATGTCCGCTGTCCCTTTGGGGATAAATGAGACTTGGGAGAATTTACTTTTCAACACAGGAACTGTGAGATCACAAGACAAAATAGCATTATTTTTACCTGTTACACAAAAGGGAATTGTGTGTTTTTTAAAAACGATACGGAGTAATTGTAATATTATGATATCCTACAAGTGTTACATTAAAGTTAAAAGTGGAGGTACTGTTTGTAATACTAACTATGATTCATATTTGAGCACAATGAAAACAACATTGAATGAAGTACGACAAAACCCTGTTTTGTTTAAACAATTGTCAGTTATAGATCAAAAAATGTTTCATGCAGGGCTGATGCGTATTAGTACTAAAGTAGAAAACTGTTATTTTATTTGTGGGAAAAAGGCATATAAATGGTTACCCGAGAATTGGTCTGGCAGTTGTTTTTTGGGTTATCTGGTTCCAGCAATAAGACATACTGCAGAATTACCTTTGGGTAAGATACAAACGTAAGGAAACAGCTCAAAATCTGAAGGTCCAGTTAAGAAACCTGTGAATCCAGTTGGGAAGATCGAAGCTGGTTGGAAAGACCATAATTCAGTAAAAGACAAAAGTGAATTGACTCATATGGACTTGAGTGACAGTGTTATATCCTGGGCAGGAATATTACCAGCCTATGGAGCAGTCAAATCGATCTGGGAGCTGAGGAAGTTGTCGAAACTTCTTGAAGTAATGAGTAATGCAACTTTTTCTGCCCTAGAATTGGTGACTGATGAACTGAATGCAATGAGAACTGTTGTGCTACAAAATCGGATGGCTCTTGACTTCACCCTAGCGGCGAGAGGTGGTACGTGCACGCTTATCAAAGAAGAATGCTGTGCTTTCATCCCTGACAATCGCCACACGATAAATAATCACCTAGAGGTAATTCATCAAGTATCAGCCATGACTGAACCAGGCCCAAACCCACTGACGGACTTTTTCCAGAATCTATTTGGGGGGGTGGGGTTCCATCCTAATGAATATTTTGATTGCCATTTGTGTGGGTATACTCCTAATAAGAGCATGTGTTTGCTGTGGAATTCCCTGCATGAAAAGATTAATCAAAGATTTTGTTGATGTATCTGTTACTGAAACTTTCTACAAAGATATTGAAATTGAAAGATTGATTTCAGATGACGCTTTTTCTGAAGTATAGATTAAATGACTCACTTAGCTGAAAATCCTGAGCGGAAAAGGCTAGGAGATGAAATGACACTATGCATACTTCAAAATAGAATAAAAAGTATTAATAGGGGGAAAATGTTAGAAAAATGTGTATGTGAATACATGAGAAATGCTAGTTTAAAAGCAAAGTAGTATATAATGCATTTTATTCTATTAATCATATAGTAGTAAAATTAATTCATGTCTAAATGTGAAGTAGTTTTGAAACTGCAGTGTGGCTTGAAGCAAAAGCTGATCCCTGACCCTGACAGAATGCTAGCTTAGCAAGTTTTAATGTTTATGCTTTTCACAAGTGATTATCTGCTGGGTCAGGAAATTAAATGTGTGAAATAATAATCTTCTGCTCTTCCTGTTAGAATGAGATGGCCTTGTATATGTGTTACTTAGATATCACGTAGCTGTGTGAGAAAGTATAACAGAGAACAAAGACATACATTAAAAGACTGAAGCTGCTATTGTATTCAAACTGATATGAAACCTTGAATGAATAACTTTACAGAAAGACATTATGACTGACCAGCTGGATAGCAAGGCCGTATTGTATCTAAAGGAAAAGTTTTTTTTTTAAATGTACTGCATCAGCATTATTAGATGAATAGAATACTGTTAGTAAAAGTGATGTAAATGCCTTGTGACTAACCATGTCAGTAAGGTGGGCATAACTTGAATGCAAACACTATAAAATATTTTGTACTTCCTGCATCATGTCAGACAAAATTCTGTACTTGTATGGTTTTTTGCCTCCTGGTGTACACTAGTAAACTTTTGAATCTGAACCTCCTGTGTATTGAATTATTAATTTTATTTAACAGTGTGCCAGTCAAAGTTCATATCACCTTGAATAATGGATTCTTGTATATAGGTGGAGATCCAGTAATGCTCAAATTATAGGCTCAAGGCCATGATGTTCAGATGAGGGTTTGGTTTAATTAATATATAAAGCATTTTTTAAAAGCAAAATATTAGTATCTTATAGCTGACTTGCTTTTGCTAACAGTGACATTCTGTAGAATTCTGTACAGTTGAGAGGAAGGAAGTGACAATGAGGTATAGTATGTATTATTTTTACAGTGATGCTGGCAGTGCTCAACCAAATATTTTGTGCAACATTTCTTGCTTCAATTTGTGCGGAAGAACTTGTAATAATTTAAAGTCTTGGGGCAATGTGTCTGTTTGGTGTGAAGCAAAGGTGAAATATGTTACATGGCCATCAAACATCATGGGTATAATTACTGGGTTTGGAGTTGGGGTTTACTGGATGAAAGTAACTGTAAAAGGCATTGTAGTTTGCTCATTTTTTTAAGCAGTCACTATCTGGCTTTGCTGGACTAGTGTGCATTTTTCAGAAGTAAGATGGGCTTCTTAAGGGCTATGCCCCTATATTCCTCCCAAGTAATATTCTTCCTATTTTTTCCCACTCATCTCACACATGTTAGCCCAAATAGTGCTCATCCCACATAGGGCTATCCCACTATCTGTCTTATCTTTATTAATCTTTGTTCCTTAAAATGACCTAACTTGTAAATCTACATGACCAATTTTGGCCTTTCAGATGTGACTCTCCTTGTAAAGTTACATGACTTATGTACCTCATATATATTGTAAAAAAATAGTATCCCTGTATGCCTAAAACATGCATGTTTATATTGTATTTCTGTTGTTATATGTTGCTATAATATTTTTGTTAAGCTCATTCACATATTGTTAGCAATGTATTACTTAAACTAAGTTTACTGCTTGTACCTTAATAAGGTTCTTTTTGTTGTGGAGCTTTAGCTTTTCTCCCCGAGTCTTTGCTGAAAACGTTTTTTTTTTCCAACCCAGTCGGACACTACCCTGTTAACAAATGAAAATAAATAAATAAATTAACACCTTATATACACAGACAGACAGGCAGACTGGGTATAATTGCTGGGGCATTCCATGAAGCAGAATGCTTAGCTGCCAGCCGTTGTTTATTCTGGCTTTGCAAGATTAGTGTGATTTTGGGTGAAGCAATTTGGAGTATTTTAATGTATGGCTAGTGCGTATCTGTGAGAAGTAAGATGGTCTTCTTAAATGAAAATTTGATATGCACAAGCACAGTAGATATAATTGTTGAGGTTTTTAAAAGGAATACCTACCTGCTTATTATTCTGACTTTGTAGGACTAATATGATTTATGTAAAAGTACTTTGAATATTTGAATGTATGGCAACTGTTTGGGTGGAACAAAGGTGAAATGCATTGCATGGCCGTCCTCTTATATCACAATCCAACATGGCTATATCTGCTTGATAGGAGTTGTCTGGATGAAAGTAACTTATTCTCTTGTCACCTGCTCAGTTTAAATAATCGTCTCTAAAAAATGGTAAGAAAAAGAAGAAGGTATACATTGCATCACTGAATACCAAGACCTTCACAGCTTCTGGGTGGCTGGTGGTCCCCCACACACTCAGTCTGTATAAGTAGATTTTGATTTGACATGGACTTAGAAGCAGCCTCCACCTGGAACCCCACCTGGTATAAAACCAGCCCTGCTCAGGTGAAAACACAGAAGGTTGCTGTAGCTTGTGTGTGGAGTTCAGGTTGACACCATTATTTCTTAAACTTTTGTCACAAATCTCAGAGGTCATTGTTTTATGTTGGGCTGGGAACAGTGAGGCCTTTATTTTTTTTGCTTTCCTGTCAAACTTCAAAAGAGTGCACAGAGGGTCTCCTAGCCTGTACTGTCAAAAAGTAACAAGCCATAAACATTACTATCATTATTTATTTTTCATTTTCCTCACTATCATACATCAGATGCATATAGAGGTGGCTATCCTTTGGGGAGGGTAAAGAAGCATTATGTTTATATTTGCCTGATGACTAATATTTTTTTTTTTGTTATCACGTTTGCCCAGGTCTGACATTAGAGAAGTATTCAAAAGATTGCTGCCTTTTGAGGGTAGGGGTAAGGCATGTTGTATACGCAATGATAGCAGCAACTAGAAATATATGACGATGGCCGTTTGCCCGTTAATTTACATCCCAAGTTAACACCTAATGGACACGCACTCAAAGTGACTACTTTTTTAAAGTGGGGTAGAGAGAGACAGGTAATATTTCTAGATAATTTTTGTGTATCAATACAAGCATTTGTCTTCTTATTGTACACTTCTCATTGGAAAACCTTTGAGCATCAAGACTTGGTTACAGCTCAATTCTTCCTTGAAATAAAGAAGTAAGATTAAATTTCTGTCCTTATGCATGATTTTTAGGCCAGCATTGGATCAAAATATTGGGAAAAGCTCTAAAATGCAAATTAGAGCATCCATAACATTATGGCTTCTAGGTGCTTTGCAGTCCCTAGACCCCCAGCTTACTTTAACTATTACAGTGTAGTTTTGGTAAGATAGGATGTGTTGAAATGATGCATGAAAAAAAGAAAGTTGAAGAGCAAGATTGCATTTCTTCCCTTTAGAGTGTGGCCTAATGGTTAAGGTGTTTGCCTTACAAACACAAGGTGCAGGGTTTGAGTCTCACAAGGGATAATTGGCTAGGCTTAAAATGGCTCACAAGGGCAGTTAGCCTAGTATGAATCTATGAATCATGATTTTTGCTCAGGTTGTCATTGTATGAAAAGATTGTTTAAAAAATTGAAATGTGCTTCAGGGCATCTAAAACCCCATAGCTTGATTAATGCAATCATTTCCATTACAGTTATTGCTGTGTATTCTTTGTACGTTAGGGTGTATTGAAAGAATTCAGGGAAAACAAAGTTAAAGAGAAAGACTGAATTTCTTTCCTAATCATGAATTTTCTTCAGGCCATCATTGGATGAAAAAGTTATTTAAAAAAAACAACTTTAAAATGACTCCTAGAGCATATAGCTTAATGGCTTAATACAACTGTTTTCTCCCCAGTTATTAGAATACACCCTTGCCTACTTAAAATTAATTGAATGAATGAATGAATGAATGAATGACTATATATAAGAAACTGAACAGTATGATAAAGTGTGAGAAAAGGCAATACAAAAGTAATCTGAATATTGTTGGTAGGAAAGGATGGAGGGGGTCACTGGATGACGTTTTTAGGGCAGGAAGCAGCAGTCAGGGCACCATGGAGCCCTTTCACCCAGGGGGCTAGTTGACCTATAGCCAGCCCTGGTTTCTGCCCCAGAATGCCTCAGTAACATTTGCAATAGACCACAGAGACAACCCACCTCTTCACTGTACAGCATTATAGTACCTATCGCTGAATTGGAAATCATTAATATGAGGTGTACACCAGGCTTACAGCCCACTGTAACCTTTCTGAATCAGGCCCTAGATCTACTGATATAATGAAATCATGTGACAGAAAATGTACTTGCAGTTGCAACAGTAACTGCATGAAATTACTTTCCAGAAGGGTAAAGGGGTTTAATAAAAATGAGAAAGGAAATTAAAGATCTAGGCTAAACTTCTCATTTACATCATTGCATTGCTACCTGGCATACCTCTCAACCTGGAAACATCAAAACTCTAAACAAGCCCCATTAAAAGTAGGTACAACTGCCAAAAATCGGGACGCTGATTAACATAAAATATGCATACATCGTCATGTAACCCGCCCACTCAATGGAATTCTGGGATAGCAACATGAAGACTGAAGTCACTAAATAATAATAAATAATGGCAGACATTTGAATTTCTGAATTCATATCCTTCAGAAAATACATAATAATGCAAAACCTGTTATCCTAGGAACCATGTGAGTTTACAGCAGCAATATTAGCAAATCAGTTATTTGCATCTCAACTACTACCGATCCTCACAGCCTCATCAAATTACGTCTGAAACACTTCTTTTTAATATTTTCTTCTAAATGAAGAACATAAACAAGATACAAATGTCACAAATGACTCGACCGGCTTTCTACTAATTCCCTCATTTCTTTTCTTCTAGTCTGTCCAAGTAGAACTGACATTCAGTCTGCAAAAGCTATATGGAGTCTGATCTGTACAGAGACTACAATAAGTTGTATAGAGCAAAGCAATGCATCCCACAAAGAAGCCATTTAAAATTCAGTATCAAGAATTCCTTGAAAAATACATTCAAGATCTTTAATGGTTTTAAAAAAATTTACAAAACAACAAAGCCAGAGTCAAAATATTTCTTTTTCTCGAGGATTCATTTGCATGGTATACATATTTGATCTGTAACGAAGTTATCAGAAAGAAAAGGTGCACTTCCAAAAGTTAGCTTACATTTATTCAATCTAAAATATAAACTCTACCAGACAAAATACCACCATGTCTTTCAGTGCAAAATACTTTTAAATAACTCATATTAACATGTCTGTCATATCCAGAGGAAATTAAAAAGTAGTGTAAGAAAGACAGCAAAAGTGGCAACCTGATTTCAAATTCCCCATTTTAAACCAGTTCCATATTCAGTCCAGCCCAGAGCCCACTACGTAAAACAATCTAGTCAATATGGTGAATGCCCGTCATTCACACATCCCAACAACCATACTACTTACACAGCTGAGATTAACATTTGTATGTAGGCTAGCTTTTACACTTGCATTCCTTGAAATGCATTAAAGATCTTTAAAGGTTGAAGATTCATTTGCTTGGTATGCATACTCAATTGTAAAGTTATCAGAAAGAAAAGCTGCATTTCCAAAAAGTTAGTTAACATTTATTGCATATCTAAAATATTTGAAAATTTGAATTTCAGAATTCATATCCTTCAGAAAATGCATAATAATGCAAAACCTGTTATTCTAGGAACAATGTGAGTTTACAGCAGCAATATTAACAAATCAGTTATTTGCATCTCAACTACTATCGATCCTCACAGCCTCATCAAATTACATCTGAAACACTTCTTTTTAATATTTTCTTCTAAATGAAGAACATAAACAAGATACATATGTCACATATGACTCGACCGGGTTTCTACTAATTCCCTCATTTCTTTTCTTCTAGTCTGTCCAAGTAGAAATGTCATTCAGTGTACAAAAGCTATATGGAGTCTGATCTGTACAGAGACTACAATAAGTTGTATAGAGCAAAGCAATGCATCCCACAATGAAGCCATTTAAAATTCAGTATCAAGAATTCCTTGAAAAATACATTCAAGATCTTTAATGGTTTTAAAAAAATCTACAAAACAACAAAGCCAGAGTCAAAATATTTCTTTTTCTTGAGGATTCATTTGAATGGTATGCATATTTGATCTGTAACAAAGTTATCAGAAAGAAAAGGTGCACTTCCAAAAGTTAGCTTACATTTATTCAATCTAAAATATAAACTCTACCAGACAAAATACCAACATGTCTTTCAGTGCAAAATACTTTTAAATAACTCATATTAACATGTCTCTCATATCCAGAGGAAATGAAAAAGTAGTGCAAGAAAGACAGCAAAAGTGGCAACCTGATTTCAAATTCCCCATTTTAAACCAGTTCCATATTCAGTCCAGCCCAGAGCCCACTACATAAAACAATCTAGTCAATATGGTGAATGCCTGTCATTCACATATCCCGACAGCCATACTACTTACACAGCTGAGATTAACATTTGTATGTAGGCTAGATTTTACCATTGCATTCCTTGAAATACATTAAAGATCTTTAAAGGTTGAAGATTCATTTGCTTGGTATGCATACTCAATTGTAAAGTTATCAGAAAGAAAAGTTGCATTTTCGAAAAGTTAGTTAACATTTATTGCATATCTAAAATACCAAACTCTACCAGCCAAAGTACTGCCACTTCTTTCACTGCAAAGTGCAAAATACATTTAAATAACTCACATCAACATGTCTCTCATATCCATCCACAGGAAATGAAAGAAAAAGTAGTGCAAAAAAGACAGCAACCTCCTTTCAAATTCCCTGCTTAAACCCAGATGCATTCAAATGAATCCTTTAGCGAAACATTTTCTAATCATATCAAGCCCAAGATAAAAAAAAAAAAAAGCTTGATCATATTTAGGTAAACCCTAAATGCTTGCTAGGATTCCCCTGCAAAATCCTGCTGTTGTCAATGTCACCTCTTTTTTTAATAGAAGTTTCTTGAGCCTGCACGATTATGTTAACATGACTGTTAAAAACGATATAATCCGTCCATCCATCCTGAATCCCTTCTCCCATTTTGCACATGGGGTTGGGGTGTCACTTCAAAAGTGGCAATCATCTAGAGCCTGGGTTTACACCTCCAGGTGTTCACTGCAAGTGCAGAAAATGAAGAGAATATAATAGAAACCAGTAGCTAAATCCAAAAATAGAAACTTGTTTGAGCGCTTCCATTCCTCATTTTATTTTTGCACTAAAATAAGGAACAAAATGAAAGGACTCAAACAAGTTTCTATTTTTGGATTTAGCTAATGGTTTTAATTATATTCTCTTCATTTTCTGCACTTGCAGTGACCAGCAGTTTAAGGAACAGTGCTGAGTCGCAAGGTTTTTGCTTTTTACTATCTTCGCAATTTTGTATTATTTTTATAATTGAAATTGTGTAGATATAGTTGTACTTTTCTTCAAACCACATTATTTATTTAATAGACTAAAAGAAAACTACACTCACTAATAAGGAAAGTGATTGGCTTTTTACCTTTTACTTTTAAGCCCTATTCATATATACTACTGGGATCTGGACAACTCAACAGATGAAAATAATGTTTATGTTTGATTTTTTTTTTTCCATGTAGACATCACACTGCACAGCTAACATGGCCGCAAACATTTTTAGATTCAGTAAGTACTGCAGAGTGCTGTGCACGAGCAGCCAACACAGAAACTTCTGTGAGATGCAAATCACCTCATAAGCATGGGAATCTCATGCAAATGAGGCAGGTAAAGTGATCCAGCAAGCGTATAGGCAGCCCTGCAGACCCTGTGTCAGTGTCTGTAGTGATCACAGAAAAATTCCATGTAGGCAGACAAAAGGGGTATAAAAATGTAGGTAGAAAGACAGAAATGGCATAGCACACACATATATGCGCAAAACTACCCTCTGTGTGTTCCAAAAGTTACAGTAAATATGTTAAAATTATTTTTTTAATAGTCTTGGCATGTTTGCATGGTGCGCCACAGTGCACAAACATGCCTTATTTAAAATAAAAGTGGTAAAATCAAATATTAATATCATGCGACGGAAATGTATTACAGGACCCTGCGTACAGTATCTACAATGGTGCATTGGTGCTGTTGCTAACGTGGAAGGGCTTGGAAGCATGTAGTATCCAGGTTGTGAGCATGGATCCCTATGCAAATGAGGTGGAGTAACTGAATACATAATGGGGTAATCGTGTCTACAGATCCCCTCTGTGTAGGCAGAGATCCATGCTGGTGTCCAAAGAGGAGGTAGCTGACATCAGGAGAGGGTGTGTCCACTAACTTCTGAGCTAATTGGAGCATAGCTGCTCCTGTTTACGTGATGAGCCATTATGCTGAGTCTGGGTATGTGTGCACTGACTGCTAAGCATTGTCTACCTACATGTATGCCACAGTGATCAGAGTATCTAAAAGGCCAATGAGGTATTAATTAGTGTTGATCCTTTCTTAACTTAAACTAGGGCCATTAAATGATGTCAATGATATATTAGAGAGGTGCCATGCATCACAGGTAGCCAATCATGCAGGCAGTACCTAGAGCAGAGCATTATAAAGTATGCATATACCCTACAGTCTTATTTTTCCTCCATACTCTCACCATTGGAGTACAGACGTGGGAATTTTAACTGAAAGAATGCTAGGGGCTGCAGCAGGTCTACTACATTTGTATGTCTTATATGCTGATGTCAATGCTGCTGCTGCTGACTATATTCCTAGGAGAAGGTGAAGAGTGTTCAGGCCCAGGGTAACCTTCCAGGAGTTACATGAGCTGGAGATTGTAGAGCATTACAAAGTGGACAGTGACATACAACAAGTACTCACTGAGCTCTGCCGGTCTCAACTCAGGCCTAGAGCCAACAGAGGAGAACCCATCTCAGTGGAAACAAAGGTATGTGTAGCCGTTAGGATAATAACCACAGGTACCTTCCAAAGACCAACTGGGGACATGATGGGGGTGTCAGAGGCATCTGCATCCAGAGTACTCCACCAGTTCCTGGCTGCCATGGTACCACATGTCAGTGAGCACATATATTTTCCCTTCACCCTTGAGGTGAGGGCCAGCAATATGCAACTCTTCTACCATGCAGCACACTACCCTGAGATACTGGGTTCCATAGATTGCACTCATGTACACATCAAGGCACTGGCTGGTGAGGAGGGAAGAATCTACATCAACCGCAAAGGGTACCACTCCATCAACTGCCAGGTTGTGTGCAATGTCCAGGGCATTATCATGAATGCATGTGCTGACAGCCGTGGCAATGATCATGACTCCCATATCTGGTATGCATCACAACTGTACCAAGATGTTTGCTAGGGGGGACATCCCACATGCACTGGAACTGTAGAAGATGACACCCACCAGAAATGTACACATACCCATTGAAGAATGCCATAATGAGGCACACATATAAACTAGGAAAATCATAGAGCATGTGTTTGGGTTGCTGAAGTCATGGTTCTGGTGCCTTGATATATCCGTGAAGCCCTGCAGTCCTCTCCAGCCGCATGTGCACATATGTTCACAGTATGTGCCCTGCTACACAATATGATTGCAGCAGGATCAGTGTAGGGAAGGGATACACAGCCCTCCACCATTCCCTAGGTCACCATAGCCACACTCACAGGAGGACTCGGAGGAGGACCCCCTGATGATGTCCTGGTAGACAGATGTATGTGTGCCCATTATGCGCTTGCATTGGCTAAGAGACAATGCATAGCACATTCACTGACAGCCTAGGGCCCTAGGGACTAATACCTTACTCCTACTCACATACATATATTAAAATAGCTGATGCTAGGCAACCCACACAACCTGTACCTGTCTATGTATTGGCTGTGTACCGCTTTCATCACACAACGTCAGCCCTGAACTACAGTTTTGTCAGCTGCTGTATTCTCAAGGTAAGTCTCTAACCTACGCACTAATTGTAAGATTACTATAGTAAGGTATCATATGTATGGATCTGCTGCTGTTATGCAAGGACATACAGTAGGCTATTTGGTCAGAGTTAACATCCACATGGGACAACATATACCCAGTCCAATAGCATGTGTTCCTTAATTTTCACTAGGCCTCATGGTTGTAATATTCATGACATCAGGCAAAGGAAATGTTAAACAGTGGGCACACATGATATTTGGACTACTGTCTACCCAAGCTGATAATGTGTTGTTGTTCCACCACCCCCAACACAGCAGTGTACCCATATAACCACTTTAACAGAAAGTCAGCTATAGTATATCAGTGGACCAGGCAATCTCAAGGCTGTAACATAGATAGTGCTCACACATTGTATGTTTCTATTCACGCAGGATAACAATGTACATATGTATGCTGATGACTGTGTCATGAATGACCCCTCTCTGTCTAGTGACCTGTGTGGCTCAGTGGACTAGGGAAGCTAGCATGGGTGATGGCATTGATGGTTCTAATCAGGAATTGCTCACATCTTTTGCATGTGAGATAGTAGTATGTTGGTGTTTTGACAGAATGCCGTACTTCACAACCTCTTAGTGCAAGAAATCTGGACAAAGCCAGAAAGATTGGGGGACAAAGGCCCAAACATAGGGACAGAGATTAAACATTGGTCACCTAAACCTAGACAGTTGCTGGAATTAAAGGTGTTGCAGCAGTACATATTTTCTGATGGCTATAAGGTCTGACACACAATTGTTTGTCTGTAGTTAGTAGAATGTATTGATGTCAACATTCAATAAAGCACCAGAAGACCACATATGTGTGAGGAGCACACACAACATATGAGGCACAACTCTGGACATTCTGTGAAAATCAGGACAGTTGAGAGGCAAGCAGACTGTCAGTCTTTTCTTGGTGTAACATTACCAACCTCAGTCACATATTTAGTACAGCAGACAACTGGAGAATGCTGTGGATATTTTAGTGAAGTGCAGTACTGCAGAATCAGGGGCAGATGTTAATGTCTGTAGCATACAAAATCCCGGACTGGAATACAGGTAGGTGTGGCCTGGAGTCATATTGTAAGTACTGACAGTCCCACTGGTCATGCCCATACAGTTAATAAAAAATGAGTGTAATTCTGTTGGCCCTTCATTGAAATGACCTGTTATGTATAAATGTCTGACCGTCTGACAGTATCTGTCTCTCACATGCATAGTATATCTATCACTCTGTAGTGTCAGACAGATATATACTGATATATATATATATATATATATAGCTATATATATTAAAATGGTACATAGACTCCCCCATATATATTTAAATAACACATGTACCAATCATACACACGCAAAGGTACATTTATATATACATCCATGTTGTATACAGAAATCTTACCTCTCAACTTGGAAACATCAAAAATCTGGACAAAGGCCCATGAAAAGTAGGTACAACAGGCCAAAAATTGGGACACTGATTAACATAAAATTTACATCAAAATCAGAAAACCAAAATAAAGAGTGCAGAAACATGGAGACACCAGCACGTAAAAAACATCAGTATTTATTGTTGTAAGCACTTTCACACCCTTCGATGCTTCATCAGACAATATTGTGAATAAAAAAGCACATTAAATAGATCCATACAAATTTAAATGGACCAATGAAAATTCTCATATCCTTAAAACTTCATACACATTTAAAGTGACACATCTATAATAAAATGTGAACAATAAAAATAACTAAACAAACATTAGATAAACATTAAATCAATAAAAACATTTAAAATTCACTTCTTTGGCAACTTACGTGCCTTTAGTGCTGGTTTAATAGAAACAGTGTCATTAAGACTGGAGCTTAAATGTGCTTCAAGTCTGAAAATCCATTTCATTTCTGCTGTATCAGTGAGAGCATAAATATCTCCCAACCTGATGTTACTATATATAACTTGTAAAACTTGAAATGAAAAGGAATGTGTAACACTTTCTATTGTAGTATGTTTAGCTAAAGCACTATATAATAGTTCTTTCCTAGTACAATAAACATGATCCCTTATAAGCTCACAAAGCCTTCTATTCATTTTTCCCACATAAAATTTTGGACACATGATACATTGAGCCAAATATATTAAATTTTTAGTATTACAGTCAGCCTGAACTTTAAACTGCCAAGTCCGTTTAGTGTCAGGATGTAAAAATTGTCCATTCTCATTAATGAACTGACAGAAATTACAACTATTGCATTTCATCGTCCCTCTTGACAAGGATTGTTGTGCTTGCTTATTATTAGGGTAGCATAAAAGTTGTTTAAGCGTATTCTTATTTTTGTACACTACTCTCGGACGCACACCTACTATTTCTACAATAGCCTGATCCGTATGCAAAATGTGCCAGTTCTTATATAGAACATTTCTAATATGCTTAACATCAGAACTGTATGATAAAACCAATGGCACCCCTTGTGGATGCTTACGGTTCAGCCTATGTGATGTGTCTACTTGGGAAAACTAAGGTTTAGCTCTGCCACCCCTTTTCTTCATGGTTGCACTTACAGCTTTAGATACATCCGTCTCTTCATAACCTCTCCCTATAAACTCTGACTTAAGAGTTTCTAAATTCTCATGTAGTGTATCATTATTACATGTCAATCTTGCTACGCTTAAGGTCTGTCCATGTACTACACTAGAAAAAAACATGTTGAGGATGCATACTTGTCCTATGCAAAAAAGAGGGGCAATAACATTCTTTTCGATACAACTCTGTGGTAAAAGCGCCTCCACTATTTACAGAGATCTTAACATCTATTTTTTACAGACGTTTTGTAGATGATGTCTTTTTTGTCTGGGAAAGTAATGAGATTTCCCTTTTGAGTTTTATACAACATCTCAACAATAGTAGTACCTTTCTACGCTTTACACGCAAGATTTCAAACACGAATATTGAGTTTTTAGATGTTAAGATCTCTGTAAATAGTGGAGGTGCTTTTACCACAGAGTTGTATCAAAAAGAATGTTATTGCCCCTCTTTTTTGCATAGGACAAGTATGCATCCTCAGCATGTTTTTTCTAGTGTAGTACATGGACAGACCTTAAGGGTAGCAAGATTGACATGTAATAATGATACACTACATGAGAATTTAGAAACTCTTAAGTCAGAGTTTATAGGGAGAGGTTATGAAGAGATGGATGTATCTAAAGCTGTAAGTGCAACCATGAAGAAAAGGGGTGGCAGAGCTAAACCTTATTTTTCCCAAGTAGACACATCACATAGGCTGAACCGTAAGCATCCACAAGGGGTGCCATTGGTTTTATCATACAGTTCTGATGTCAAGCATATTAGAAATGTTCTATATAAGGACTGGCACATTTTGCATATGGCTCAGGCTATTGTAGAAATAGTAGGTGTGCGTCCGAGAGTAGTGTACAAAAATAAGAATACACTTAAACAACTTTTATGCTACCCTAATAATAAGCAAGCTCAACAATCCTTGTCAAGAGGGACGATGAAATGCAATAGTTGTAATTTCTGTCAGTTCATTAATGATAATGGACAATTTTTACATCCTGACACAAAACGGACTTGGCAGGTTAAAGTGCAGGCTGACTGTAAAACTAAAAATTTAATATATTTGGCTCAATGTATCATGTGTCCAAAATTTTATGTGGGAAAAACAAATAGAAGGCTTCGTGAGCGTATAAGGGATCATGTTTATTGTACTAGGAAAGAACTATTATTTAAGGCTTTAGCTAAACATACTGCAATAGAAGGTGTAACACATTCCTTTTCATTTCAAATTTTACAAGTTATATATGGTAACATCAGGTTGGGAGATATTTATGCTCTCACTGATACAGCAGAAATGAAATGGATTTTCAGACTTGGAGCACATTTAGGCTCCGATCTTAATGACACTGTTTCTATTAAACCAGCACTAAAGGCACATAACTTGCCAAAGAAGTGAATTTTAAATGTTTTTATTGATTTAATGTTTATCTAATGTTTGTTTAGTTATTTTTATTGTTCACATTTTATTATAGATGTGTCACTTTAAATTTGTATTAAGTTTTAAGGATATGAGAATTTTCATTGGTCCATTTAAATTTGTATGGATCTATTTAATGTGCTTTTTTATTCACAATATTGTCTGATGAAGCACTGAAGGGTGTGAAAGTTCTTACAACAATAAATACTGCTGTTTTTTATGTGCTGGTGTCTCCGTGTTTCTGCACAGTTTGTTTTGGTTTTCTGATTTTGCTGTTTTTATAACTGTGCAGTTTATCACTGAGTTCCTTCTTTTTGGAGTATAAAATTTACATACATAATTATGTAACCCCACCCACTTCAGTGGAATTGTGGGACACCATCAACATGCATTTTCTGCACAGTAAGTTATGAACATCTAATATCTGGGATGACTTCCAAGGTTATAGAATAGGCATGGAGACTCCTATGACTAAAATATTGTGTGGCAGAATTAGTGTCATGTAGTGTGGTGTATTTGCTGAAATCAGTGTAATACTAGTATTTCAAAGGTTTATGCTGTTATGTGTGTGTGTGTGTGGGGGGGGGGGGTTGCAGTGTATCTTTGATTAAAAAAAAGTGCCATAACCTTTTCACTTTCCGTCACACAAATCAGCACTGCACATGAAAAGTGGTTAGCACTGGTGGTCTGGCAGAAACAGAATGAATGTGTGTGAAAGCAACTGCTCATTAACATAGCCAGTAGCATCTCTGAAGGCAAAGTGTGCATAGTGCTGTAACGGGCACCATTTCTCCTTAGGCCCTGAAGGATAACATGAAACTACCATTTTGCATTCTTACCTCATCAAAAAAGTAACGTACTTCCATGGTGGTGCAGCGGCTGCGTTGTTGCCTCACAGCAAGAGGTTCTCCCATTCGATTCTCGGCTTGGGTTGGGAGTGCCTTCTGTGTGGAGTCTGTATGTCCTCCCCTCGGTCAAGTGGGTGTTTGAAAGACATGCGTTAAATGGGCGTGCCTTCGTTGAAGGTTGGGCGTCCGGCTGGTAACTCGACACCATAAAAAAAAAACAACTGCCAATCATTAGAGGACCGGAGATCCGCTGTGGCGACCTCTAACCGGGAAAAGCCAAAAGACAAACAACAAAAAAAAACAACCTCATCAAAGTAACACAAACATGTTCAATAATATAATTCTAACCAAAAATAAAAACTTAAGAATTACTCCATGACAATCTTATTTTTCATTTGTACATCAGAAAAGACTATTGCTGTTTAAAAAGTGCTTCTTCATCAAGGCTACTTATTTTCAGGTCAAAGATTCAGACAAACTTTTTAAGTATCGGGATTATATTTAAAGATCATAAACTCAGTAAAATTCTAGCTTGACACAAACCAATACAATCTCCCAAAATAAAAGGGAGCAGAAAAATTCAGTTTTATAACTGAAGAAGAAATACCACACAATCATCAACACTTCATAGGATATCAAAGACAGGTGGCTTTCCTTTCATGCTTAGATAAATCTCCCTTTGTTTATTGATTACATGTGGACTGGGGAGTTGAAAAAAAAAACATTCCAGCTATAAATAAAAATGGATAACAACAAGATGTGGCTAAACTATTTAGTTTCTTTATGCTTCACTAGTACATTTTTGTTCATAAAATATTGCGAATTATTGAAGCAATGAATTGTTATTGTGGGTAGTCAAAATGGATATTCTTCCTGAAATCGTATGTTCCTAATTTATTTTTCTTCCTGTGCAATGTGGCTCTTAGGCAGTCACCGAGGGACTGATTATCGGTGGGGGTGGGGGTATGTGGTGAAAAAGGTATTTAAATTTTTTTTCCCCCCATCGGATTCCAATCCAACAATTTTGATATGCCCAGTACCCACCTTTTTCAGTGACTAGTGTCTCCCCAACTGCTGCAGCATGCCAGACTCATGTCACCTTGCTTTGTTTTGGCAGTAAGAGGCTGGCTTCTTCCATTCAGGTAGGAGGGTGGGGAACATGTTTATGTTCCACTATTTTATTTTCCACATTGCCTCTTTTTAAAAAAAAATTTTTTAGGTTTTTAGGTTTATATGCTGTACTATATATCTGCCTAAATGTCCCACCTCTCTTCTTTGCAGACAGACACCGACTACATATCTTGGCTCCTCACCCCATTTGGTCTGTTCTACCCATCTTTGCAGTCTCTCGGTCTAGTCAGCTCAGCAGCAGCAAGTAATAAAAATATGTTTTCTTTAATTATTTACTGGCAGCCCCATGATAAAAAGAAGGAAAGACAGCTCCATACCACCAACATCACCACCAAAGAGATGTTAGCAAGACAACTATGAAGGAAGTGCTGATGAGAGGTGACCGAGCCAACTTGGCTGTGGCTGTCCACAGTGCCTAGAGGACTCCTTAGCTATCTAAGTAGATGCCAGAGGGGCCAGACAACTAAAAAAAGCAATATGTTTGTATTGCTTTGCCTCTGCTTTCCTCTCTGATGGACTGTCCAACAAACCTAGTGAAAAACAAACACAAGACAGTGAGACACTAATTATTGTTATTTTATCGCATTACAGTATATGAGTGTTTTTATCCTTAATTAAATATTTTGGTTTTCTGTCTCACTGCTGGGTATTTGTTTTTCACTAGGCTTGTGTTGTTCTTGTATTTCACTGTCCAACAACACAACATTCAAGTGTTCTAATGTTTCTGTTTCCTTCTTTTTATGCTATGAAAAAATATATTCATCACAGTTGGCTTTAGCAGTATAGAAAGGCATAACTTTGTCCTCAGTACCTAAAACTGATGACTTTTGGAGCAGTGGTGAATTACACTTAATAAATAATTACAAATAGTTAGCTATAGACTTATGAAACTGTATATTAATTCACTCATTCTGTCAATACCTCAAGTTAATAATGCTTGTATTTTAAAATTGACCCCCATTCACCATGGGCTGCCAATTCAGTTCTTAATATTGGACTAATGAAATAGCTCCAAAATTTGCAAGCGCAAATTTCCTTACAAGCTGTAATCACAAAAGTATTTATACACTGTCACATAAGGCAGGCACAGGAATGGAAATGCAAGACTTGGGGTACGGAACATTTTAAACCCCCACAAGGTTACCATATTCACCAACAAATTCAGCTTTATTACATTCTGTATCTATTGCATTTGTAAAAAAAAAAGTTGGGAATTGAAGGGGCCACTTGGGAATTCGTGGCATCCCATTATTTTGCCCTCAAAACTGGTAAACACTAAGGAATTCAGTATGGTTGAGTGGTATGACAGAAATATGTGCGTGAATGTCTGCATTGTCTGACATACTCTAATAATGATGAGTAAACTGCACTATCACACAGCCATAATGCTGCTCAAAGGATCCAAACTAAGGGTGCACCATACATAATCCACATACCTACAGACCCCTATGCCTGCTGGATGTCACTACGTAGACAGACACAAGTGAGAAGGTGGTGTAATGTATAATAGTGTCAACACATTTATGGACAAGGCACATTGTCTCTGCCCACAGTGTTGCCTATCTAACTGCAAGTAACCACATATGGCCATACTGGTAACTGTACACACATAGCTAGGATAACAATAGGTATCTCACTACTAGATGCGATAACAGCATGAACCAATATCACTCTGCAGGCTACAGATGCTGTTCAACACAAACCTAGTTTGTGTAATGCACAAGTACTGTGCCTTCAGTCACATATACAAAAGACAATCTGTGGCACATGCGATAAGTGCTGTGATCTATAGTATATAAGTTTAGATAGTTAGGGCTTGTAATCTCACTGGATCCCACTTGGTGTATGTGCATGTGTATATATACCCCCTGCAAAACAATGGACATGCCCTCATGGGCTGTCCAGCAGCAATGGTTATGCACTTTTTGGAACTGTAACTTGCTGCTGGCTTCCAAACTACCCTCTTCTGCAAAGCCTAATGATGTCAGACACCTTAAGACTACCAGCTGACAGTGTAGTATCAGATATAAGCTGTGGTGCATGCAATAAGTACTATGATCTATAGTTTATAAATCTAGGTAGGTAGGGATTCTAATCTCACTGCAACCCACTTGGGGGGATTTTGTGTGTGTGTGTGTGTGTGTGTGTGTGTGTGTGTGTGTGTGTGTGTGTGTGTGTGTGTGTGTGTGTATCCATATGGCATGCTTGTGATAACATTTCTAACTTACACATAGCTAGGGTTTTGTATCATTTTATTTGTAGTAGGTAATGTGCCCCCCAAATGACTGACCCCAACAAGGCTTGCTGATATCAACAAGCATTATATGTTCTAAACCGATAGTACTATCAGACATGAGTTGTGTTTCGTGCATCAGGTACTGTGATCTGTAGTGTGTACTAGTACATAGGTAAGTGTTCTAATCTACATACAGTCAACTTGCAATATGTGTGTGCCTTGGCATGACCTGTATGCAGTGAGTGAAATTGGTGCTTGCCTGAATGTGGCCATGGTTTTGTGTGAGTCTGTTACAGCAGTATACATAATGTTATGGAGCCACAAGACATGTGAACGTAACTAGCATAATGGCCATACATTCCTCGCACTCAGAGACATCTGTATACCCCTCAATACAGGACCAGCACATATTGCCCAAGTCCAAGAGGGACTCTGGCAGATGCCGTGTGTTTTGATGATGGCTGCCCAGCCAATCAAAGAGATAGTTGTGCTGAGGTGCACTAAGGTGCTCTGTGTACCATTAAGCAGGGTCTGTTTCAAGGGTGTGTTTATGTCTGCTAGACAAATGTCTCCCACAAACGTATAGTACTAACAGACATTATCACAAATTATGAATGCATGAGTACACTGACTGCCACCATTGTCCTTGGTAGACTGTCATACAGATGTGAGCCTATGGAGCCATGCATGTATACTGCTGTACCTTGCTGAAGTCATATTTCTGCTGTGCTGCTATGCTGTGCTGTGCCACTTCACTGCTGCTGTGTGTCCATAGGTTATCCACCAGAATCCTGGAACAGAAACATACACAGGTCCATGACATACCTGTCATTATGTAACAATACCACCAGTACAACATCATACAACATAAGGTCCGTAAAAGTACGTTGTGAACTTATGACACGTGCCAGCATACAGTGTATGTTGGTGACTACTAAAAGTGTCATGTCAAAACAATACTGCCTTACACAAGCACATGTCGAGTAATATAGTCACCCTGTGCATCAGCCACATAGCTTTATTCCCCTGTATTGATGGGAAGGATGACAGGAGTGTGGTACAGGTACATCACTTGCAAAGGGTGATGTTTGGCAGTGCTGAAGGCCTAGGCTGGCTCAAACAGTTGACAACATATGGTGAGTAATGAAGGGGAATGGATTAGATGGACCATGGAGAGGTGCTGTATGTGTCTGTAGGTGACCTGCATTTGACAGTGGTGTGTGAATGTGTGCATGTACACAGTCAAGCTCAGTGCTAGCCCTATGTTGGACAGCTTTGGGGTGTACATGATAGAGTTGACAGTTCATCATCTCCGGCCCTGAACACAGGAACTGCCTCTGCCAGGAGTTGCACTGGCACCACCATCCCCAAGGTCAGACACAGTGCTAGTACCTGATGGTGACTGCTGTCTGCTGGGACCGTGTCCCACACAGGATCACCCAGGACCATGTACCCATTGTCTGCCACATCATGGTGTGTACAGCACACTCCAGTCTGTAGTGCTGAATGTACTGCCACTATGGGAGTATAACTGTGATGGCTGTGTGAACTCTCAGCAGATGGGGTTGCTGACCTTTGTCCACAGGTCTGACGCCCAACTCCAACCACATGTTCCAGCATGGACAATGTGCAGTCCAAGACAGACACTGTCTCAGCCCCCCGTCTGTCCACTGCATTAGTGAACTGATCCAGGGTGTTCCTAATGTGGTGGAAGCAGTCACGAATGTCGGACTGTGCTGCATCCATAACCCTAAACATACATCTGGTGTTCTGTTCAGAGTATGCTTGTGCCTCCATGATGGCCTGCAACATGGACCAAGTGACCCATGATATGACACCTGCAAGAGGTGGTGGACAGACAGAAGTGCTCCTATGAACACCCCTGTCAATCCACCTCTGTGGGACTTCACCAGCTGTCTGGCTATGGCCAGTGTCTACACTCACTGAAGCCATAGTTGCCACACTGGTCTGTTCAATGTCTCCATCCTCTGACTGTCCAATATTTGAGGCCTGTGGTGACTGGGTATGTGTGGGCATACTGACTGTGTGCAGTGACAATGGGGACAGAAGAAGGATGTCAACCTCTGGGACAGATTTGGCCCCCAAAACCCCACCTGTGCCTCACTGTGGCCACCATCATCAACAGAGTCTGTATAGACACTGACATCAGGTTGTGTGGGAGAGAGACCCCAACCCCCCGGTCACCTGTGGAAACCAAGACAAAAGGAGTACATTACTACCTGCACTATTATGTATGGAAAATCCACAGAGTCATAATAATGAGGATCCACAACTGCATTACCAGTATCACATCTTCTCATCTTCGCTTTTATGCACAACCGACTTCCTCACAACAAAATACTCACTTGACTCAAGGCCTTTAAAACATGCATGTCAGGTGCATCATGTGACACTTGACCAGTGCAACGTACCTTTTAGGTATGTAATATGACACTATACCTGATAAAACAACACATAAAACCCAATATACCTATCTTAAAAAATACAAGTTTCAGTGCATAAGGTATGTACCATTGACCTTTCGGTTTTTACAAGGTATGTCAGATAAATTGCTTCATGTACACCAGGAGGCTTATTCACTATGAACTATAACTGCAAAAGTGTTTCTGCTCATTCAGCTACACTCCTGTGATTACCCACTTTAGGAAAAGTATGTAACTGCTCCAGACTGGAGCATACAAACATTCTAATCTGGTTACACACACGTGCGCATAGTGAATTACCCTGGCCCTTAACCTTAGTAGCATATATATGCTCCATAACAAAACAGTATCAAGCTTATCAGGAGCAGGACCATGGCCTTGGACAACTCCTGACGGACCTGAAAAAGGTGAGGTGAGGTAATGTCAGTACCACCATATGCTGTAGCACAACAAGGTAATACCTGCATATATCTCATATGTACAATAGCTATTGTGTTACTTGATGTATTGATGACATTCTGAGTATGAGTCTACAACTGAGCTTAAACCCCTCCAGACAGTATATAGACCTGACACCCACATAAAGGTATGTACAGCTTCACAGGATGACTGCTACAGTATTACAGTGGTGATCACAGTAAGCTTACCTGCACACTCCTCTACTCTGGACACTGTTCACCCACCTCCACAATGTATGGTGTGATGGATGCCTGAAAGCTGTTGTGTGCCTCTAGGTTTTCCAGGAGTTCCTCAGGTGCCATGAGTGGTTGTTCTATTGCAGGACCGCCACCAATTATGGCACAATTCCTGGTTACATCAGCTGCCCTTCAATGTGCAGCATTCACCATATCTGTAATGTGGTGTTGAACCAGCTCATATGTCCTGTCCTCGTGGCCAGTCTCTTTCACATCCCAGACAAAGTCTGCCCACAATGCAGCTCACTGTTCCCTATTATGCCTCCCCCTTGATAGGAGTATATAATAATGCAGCAGTAGTCCTTGAAGTATTAGTTCATTCTCCACATCTGAGAATGGGGCATGCTTTCTATGATACTTTAGTCCTGAAACACAACAAAAGGGAAACACATTACAGGATCAAATACATGGATATCCACTATGTACAGATACAGGAAGAACAAAATGGTTGGCATTATCCACAGTTTGCTCACACATGTCTTACCCCACAGTGTGACAACATACTATATGTGTGGATACAATGGAGATAGTATCATTACTGAAGGAGTTTCCTGTGCCATGAGAGATTCTGCTGTATGATCATACACCCAGCACTCTGGTCCACTGTGGTGTGTCCCCTAAGGCCAGCCACCCAATAATGTGTCATAAGACCAGTGCCAAACAAATAACAGTGTGCTCTTATGACCACTGTATAGGGACAGTCCAACAACACCAGTGTGCCACAATGACAAAAGACGATGCAACCCTGATATATTGTACATCCCCTGTATGTGTAGGACAACAGGGTATCAATGACATGTCATTATCACAGGTTTAAGACAGGCTTACTGTTGTAATCCCTATTCCCCATACCTATATCCTCCCATCTGCATATTGTAATGCACAAAAAACAGTTGCATACCTGGTGGAGTGCAGTACTCCTCTGTTAAATGTGCTACTAGTACTGTTTCACAAAGATGTGCTCTGTGTGAGGAAAGCCTCATATAGAATGTTTCCCCATAGCCAGCTGCTTGCATTTTAACATGCTTCTCATTAGCAGGTAATTGCCTCTAAACCAATCTGTGACTCTGATATGCTAATTACAGCCAAAACAGCTGTGCTGCACTATCATTAGCCAATGAAATGCAACCACTGTGCAATATATAAGGCATTAATGTAGAATAGGGCTCCTTTCTTAGCTGTTGAGATGGACATTACTGGGGTGAGGAGACTACATCATTGCAGTGGGTAGGTCTGTAGCAGTAACCTTTACATAGAGCTGTGTGTACCACAGTCTGCAGCTGCTGCTGCAGGTAATAGACATAGGCAGAGAGTGTGAAAACTTTGGAGGACAAAAAGGTGTAGGTGTAGCCATGTCAGCTATGCCAGCCTTGTTGTAGAGGCAGATCCAGGGTGAGGGTATGCTTTACACTCCAATTATGGTATGTGTTTAAGGTACATATGTTAGGCAACTGTGTCAATAATAGAGTGCTAGGTGACATACATTAATGCCATATGGATATATGAAGTATGACCTGCAGGCCTGTGACTTCCAGCACTGAAAAGCAGTTATTCAATTTGCAATGCTTTGTGTGGATAATGAGTGCAAGAGTCATTCATTAATTACTGTCTTCAAAATAATGTAATTGAAATGCAACACAACACTGGATTTGAACTCAGGACTGTGTGTAGCAAAGCATACTGTATACAAGACATTTAACAGACCAAGCTATAGAGTCACTGCTGCAGTTGGTGCATTTGCAAGATATATGTGCACACATACAGGCTGTGACCAACATTTTCAACATCCATCAATATGTGCATAGCTTTATATGGATGTATTTCTGCACCAAAGTCCCAGTTGAATATGTATTTTACCATGAATGCCTCAGCAGGAGACTTTCTACATATTGCTGATAAAAGGGCAAATTTACCTGATATGACAGGCCTCAGTTACATCCATTATCATGTCTTTGGCTGTCTAGTGGTATACTATTGCACCAGAGTCCAAGGTAAATTCTCATTTTTTTCCATTACTTTTTATTCCAGCACAGTGCAGAGCAGTGCACAGTTCCATTGAAACATGCCTAATGACTGTAATTAACAGTTGTGTGGCATGGTGGGTTAATGCTGTAGGTGTGATGTGCTTGGGTTCAAAACATGCAGAGGTGTTTATTTTGTACATGTGTCTTACAATGTTAGAAACACATATAGTCATTATAGCTCTATTTAGCTGAGCTTACCAAAGCTGAATGACACGGCAAAGAAAAAAAGGGGAGATAGGAAAGTGATGAAATTGGGGCAAGCAGGGTGAAAACATAGTGAAAGGCAGGGATGGACATGTAGGAAGGGTGTAGGAATGAACCATAGCTATCTATTTCTTGTACAACACCTGTGCACTTTGACAGAATTTGTAGATGAATTTGGATTTTCAACCCCAAAGAGAGGAGTGAGGACAACATAACTGCATTGTCAAACCAATTGAACTAAATTACATGTCCAGTGGATGCATATATGAAATGGAGAGCTATGTATGGGAGATATTTTTGGGGGGGGACAGGTGCTCATTTTTTTTTTTTAGGTGCGAGTGTAATGTTGAGGAAGTGACATAGGTACATGTGGAAGAGGTAAGTTTTGTAGGTGATGATGCATTTGCAAACAGACAAGACAGACAAGACAGCAGACAGGGGCAGTGCATGATACATGAGGATGGTGAGCACCTTGGATAGGGAGGGTGTGGTAGAATCTGAGTCCCATGTGCTTCTAGACAGCAGCAGTGTGATTCATGTCTCCACCCATGGGATTGTCAGCACTGCTCCATCACTGCCCTGAGAGTGGCTATGCTGGAGGCTGGGCACCAGGGTGAGGCTGCCCCCACCAGGTTGGCCAGCATGCCCTCAATCTGACACAGGCAGCAGTCATAGCCACAGTGGACTATCCTGTACACCAAGTCCAGCAACTCCACCCAGGTGACAACTTCTCCTCCACTACCAGTCCCAGAGGGGGCCCCTCCCCATCCCATTGTGTGGTACTACCTGAGACCACAGGTATTGAGAGGCAGTAGAGGGAGCCCCCCCAGTCTGGGTCCCAGGCATGCTGGGACCCAGTGCCATGGTTGGTTGAAGCAAGGAAAGGGGATCAGCTGAAACTGGCCTACCTTGATGTGCTGTGGTAAATAAGGTATAGCAATAAGTTACAGTTAGTAATAACCAAACCATTGTCAGTATCAGCAGAATCGAACATCATATTTATTCATCCAAATACATATCAATGTATGTTATGTGCAGCACAACATTAAGTAACATAACAGTCAGTATGGTAACAGCATGCCAGTATGAAGTAAACCATAGGGCCAACAGTTAGTTTACCAAATATGTTAATATTGCATCATAATAAAACATTACAATAATCACACCACATTTTCCAAAATATTGTTAGTTTAACAAAACATGTTAATATCAAATCATAATAATAAATAACAGTAATAAATAAATGAAGATAAGGGGTGGGGAGAGAGAAAAAAACATTCCATTACTTACATTGCAGATTATATCCCTGAAAACACTGATAATAAATACTCTACAGGTGTCTACTGTTAGGTTTGTGTACAGTGACTACAATTCTCCTATAACTGATGTAGCACGTACATACATCTGAGGCTGTTAGTATGGGTCAGTATGGGCCAAGCAATAACAAATGCAGGTACACCACTGCACAGAACAATTTCACATAATGTGGACTTATATAACTACCCAGGTATTCCGTAAATTGATTTGATAATACATTGCATTCCAGGTAATAATTTATATGCTAATCACATGACAGATTAGTTAGGTTTAATTATATTACAAGAAATCATGACACTTGAGATGCATGTTTGTGTACAGTAAGTAAACTAGACAGCCATCATGCCTTAGTTGGCAGGCTAAAGCTGAGGTACCGGATGCAAAAGTAAAGATTTTTTCTGAGTATCCCTGGTGTGGAGTGGTTTATTTTTGAGGCATGGGAGTAGAACCCAATAGCTGTGACTGTAGGGGAACATCTGCAAATAATTGACTGCAGCAACTTAGTACAGATATTCAGTGGATACAGCCATACTGGGATTGCACAGCTTTATTTATGAATCAGCACTGCTGATGAACACATTCTTGGTATTGATGTTAACATTCTGTGAAATCTAAACACAATATCTGCTCATAATATTGGCTACCTCACCCATATATTTGTTGTGCTCCTTGTCAGAGAGAAATGTGAGCATCACATGACTGATACTGAAGATTTAGTACTACATACCACTGGATTCAAACCCAGGACTGTGTGCTGCAAAATGTACTGCATACAAAGCATTTAACAGACTGAGCTATTGAATCACTGCTGACTGAGTGACTGATACTTATCTGGAGATAACCTGGAACCGTACTATGAGTTGAGCAATACAAGTTGCAGGATATTCTTCTTGCATTCTATTACTATTACAGTGTTACAATAGACCGCAATGACAGTAGGACACACATGCATGGAATACAACCATACTGCATATATTAAAACAGCTTTATTTTAGAATCAACAATGCTAGTCAACACATTGTATTGTTATTGGTTTGAAATATATGTAAAGTCCACACACAATATCTGTACATGGACTAGAATACCTCACCCATATACCCTTACTACCTGATGTCTGAGGAAGAGAGAGCATCATGTGAATGATACTGGCCTGGAGGCAGCCTTGGACAGTACTATGGGTTAAGCAATACAGTTTGCAGGCCATTAGATTTGCTATTACAGTGTTACACTTGACTGCAGCAGCCTTGCCAGAGACAATCAATGCATGCAGCTCTACTGCAATGGTTCTGAGAACACAATCCTGCTAAACAATGTTTTGCTTACTGTTATTGGTATTGTTATTGTTTTATTGAAATATAGTTCTTATTGTTTATTTATTGCACTACAGCTCTACAGCTCTAATTGCCCATTTATTGCCCTGCAATTCTACTTGCCCATTTATTGCACTACACTTTTTCTTGTGTATACTTTATTGCAGTAAATGCTTTACTCTTTCTTGCTTATTGCATACTAAATCTGTACTTACCACACTCATGGTGCAACCTGCCAGGCACCTGGCATGGGACTCAACATTGTGAGCCCACTCAACTGCAGCTGTTGTGAGAGAAACATACCATTATGCATACCAGTTTTGCAGACATTCAGCTTGCATTTTGGTTAGACAGAGGAAGACATATTTACATACTTGTGGGGCATTCCCCATTTCAAGCCTCCTGTACCCAGGTGTCCAGGTTCCCCTCTTTCTCCTTTTCAAGTCATCATAATGATGATGACCACTGCTCACCTGTGCAAGGGATACCAGTAACACTGGTGAGTTCCCTGGCCAAACAGTCCCAGGCCTCCGCCTTACACTCTGAGCCATGGAATCTGTTCTGCATCAGCCAGGGTTCATGGATTTTAACAAGGAGCATGACCATGACCCTGGACTCCTGAATGCCCCACCTCTGTACCCAGAAGTGCATGCCTTGCCAACACCACCAGCTATATCAACAGTTGATTAACTCCAGTGACTGTTGCAGAATTCCCGCCTATTGGGCTTAATATAAGCTGTTTTCCCACCCTTACACATCATTCAGCAATATTTAAAAAACTGTTGCATCACTTAGCAGCATGCAAACCAGCTAAGTGAAGCCAAGCAGCATGAAAACTAGCAGAACCATGGTTTTAGCTAGGCATAGCACCACACAAACATTGGTGACATTTTGTCATTTTTTAAATAGATTTATTGTTTTGCTGCAAATGACAGAACTGTCTGTGAGAGCTGGATAGCACAGCCCATTACATAAAACCATCTATTCAATATGCCGAATGCCAATCCCAACTACCATAGCACTTTCAGTTGAGAAATTTCTGTATCCTAGCTTTTACCATTGCTCAGAGGTTGTCATTCATAGTGCAGGTCTGTAGGAATAGTTGGTTTGGAAAACAAAGTAAATTGGAGGGTGATATAAATGGAGTTACAGGAATTAAATAAAATGGCCATTTTATTCATCATAATACAGCTTGCATGTTCCGTCACCTGTTTTTAAGGTTTGGGGAGGTAGACATCAGCCATAACTTAAAACTGTACATAAAATTTAAAAAAATTTGGAATTGAAGGGGCCAGTTGGAAATTCATGACAACCCATTATTTTGCCCTCAAAACTGGTAAATACCAAGAAATTTGGTATAGTTGAGAGGTGTGCTACCAGGTGTTCCTCAGGCCATTTAACTGATAGCAGCTGTTGTCTGTTTTGCGCATGCTTTTATGTCTCATTTTATGCATAGCTGTAGTTGACAATTCCATAACTTTTGTATTAGATGCACCCAGCTCTAGGTAAACTTCTTCTGTTTATAGAAATCCCCTTTGATTCATTGTAAGACTACAGTAGAACTTGCTGAAATCTTTATCTACATTTTTTAAAGGGGGGGGGGGGCTGAAATTTACTGGAGATGCCTGAATTGCAGAATTAGTGAAGTGTAATCATTTCAGACTCCATTTTTAACAAAATTGATAGTGCAGCCAGGTGAGAAACATATTTATTGTAATTTTGTACAATGTGCAGGTAAGCAGAAGATGGTTTGTTGAAGAAGATATGACAAATAAAGGAAAAAGGCTAGAGGAATAAATGACATACAGCAAACAGATGGATGCATTGTGTGAAAGACAACCTGCAAAAGTTAGGCATGACTATTGAAAAAGATAGGAGAGTGGGTTTAATCAAGCAGATCAAATAAATGGTAGGATGGGCACTTAACTGAGAGAGGGATTGACTGTTGATGTGACACCCTAACCTCATGTAGAAAATGGGAAAAAAAGGCAGTTATTGATAATGATGATAATAATTACTATTAATGTTATCATTAACTGTTTTAGTTGCAAGACTGACATTTCATTAATGCTCGTAGACCTGTTTTTGAAATAAGTAATTAAGACTTCCCAGATAATTGCAGTCCTTATCACTCATGCAAACTGTTACACACACACACACACACACACACACACACACACACACACACACACACACACACACACACTTTCTCTCTCACTCTCTCTTAAACACACACACAGTTGTTGCTTAAATATTGATATTCATCAAAGTCCCAGTAAATCATATATTAATTAGTGACTGTGGTGGAATTATATATCTGTTTGCCATATATTTCTAATGGTGGTAGGAGGATTGACTTCTGCCCATTCATCACACCTATTTAAACTTCAACAGTGCAATAATATAACCCAAAACCAAAGAAGCCACAGGAAAGAGAGCATAAAAGAATAGCTACAACAGTTTCCCTATGCAAGTAGGAATCATAATCAAATGAATCAGGCCACCTTGATTGTAACTGGAAGTTCACATACTAGACTGACTGCAGATTGCATGAAAAATAACAGCTATAAGTCCTAGTGAAACAGAGCTTGTTAACCATCACTTAAGACAATTTAACTAATCTGATGAATGGATAAATGTGTACACCTTGGTCAGCTGAGTCCAGCAAATATATTTTTATAGGAGGCTAGTAGAATGTTGGATGATGCTTTCAAGGGGAGAAATTACCTTTAAGGGTGATCCTAAGAGATTACTGAAGAAGAACCAGAGTTACCAGACTCAAGAAATGTCAGTAGTATGTACTGAACCAACTTTAACTGTGTAACATACTAATATATGCTCAATATGTATGATACGAATTACATGTTGATAGTGGGAATAACAATATTTCCATAGAAAACACTCTTTATGTTCATCACTCTTTTGTGGTTTGGAGTAAAAGAGGTTGGGCTGTGAGAGGCATTAGGTCTGAGTCCTCACAGCAGGGGGTAATGAATTTCTCAAAACAACAAATCACCACAGTGCCTTAAAACAACATTGAAGTCCAGGTGATAATGGAAGCATCCGTCAACAGCAATGAAAGCCACTTGTCATCTACCAAATTTGTGCTGTCACGACAAACACAGATGTATTGAATACCACAGTTCCAAATGGTCATTACACCAAGTCATCCAGTATTTGAGAGGAAAGGATTGTGCACTAGGAAGTGCACCTTTCCAGAATTTATTCAGTTGTCATAGAGAATACAGTCCTAAGAGCAGGAATTTTCACCCTATGATACAAAAAAAAGGAGAATTAACTTATTAATGTGCTACTATTGCATATGTATCCCACCTAAAATATCTTGAAATAAGGACCTGTTGTATTAAGAATGGGACATTCCCTACAAAGCCCTGGGCATCCTGAGACAATGTAGGAATTGCCTCATTTTCACTGATAACCAATAAATCCTTAAAGAAACAGATATAGTATGTGGGAAATGAAATTACAAAATGTCACAGAGGTAAGACTCTCACATAAAAGCACTCAAAATAACAATCAGGTCGTTGGCAATGTAAGCATTACACCCACAACACATAGTACTGACCCAACACATAGATCAAAATATGTTGAGCACTCAAAAGCAATCTTTCTAAGCCCCAAATATCTTCTATACATTCATCCTACAAAAACAATCCTCAGCAACCCCAAAGGCACTCCACCAAAACAACACCAAACACAACACATACACCCATACCCTTTGGAGCCTCACCTTCAAAACCCATAGGGCAAGCTAACACATCACCCAGTATTTTAATCATAGGAGACTCCAGTGTGAGACATACACATGTCTTGCACAAAGACTGAATAAGGAGAAAATTGCTGTCAGTTGTCTATCAGGACCCAGGTTTTGTCAAATCACCCACACACTCAGGTCAGTCAACCACAAGTACCAGTATAACTCAGTCATAGTCCACCTGGGTGAAAAATGACCTGAGACATATCTCCTTGGACATCATGAATAGTGATATTATGGTGCTCTTAGATTGTGTGGTCTAGGCTGGAATGTGCCTAGCATTGAGCAGCATTCTACCTTCACTAAGGATGATGCCAAAACACAAATGGAAGGCCCAAGAAAACAAACTGCTGCAGATAAAATCCAGAAGAACTTTAATTCAGAAACTTTTTGAAATAAAAACTTATCTGCAGCAGTTTGTTTGCTTGGGTCTTCTATTTGTGTTTTAATCTGTATTTCTTAAATTATTTTTTTGGCCAGGATGCCAAAATATGAATAAAAGATGAATGACTTCAATGATTGACTTAGTTTGTGGTGTCTTTCCAAGGGGGTACAATACTTGTCAGCATGGGAGAGTCTAGTCAACAGAACATATTGCTTTGCAAGGGATGGTGCACATCTGTATCCTCTAGATTTAAAATATTGATTAAAACATTATCCTTCCCTGTGATGCCTTTTTTAGGTGAAACCAAACTGACAAACTTTCTGATGTAGGAAAGCCAACCCAAGGGAATCTAAAGGTGTTTCTGCTCAATGCCAGGAGCATAAATAAGACACTCCACTCCCTCCAGGCTCTCCTCACTCTGGAGAATGTAGTTACTAAGAAATGGCTTAAAGCTGTGGAGAGCACCTCAGCCATGCAGGGCCACAATGCCTTCCTCACATTAAGGTTAGTTACTGCACAAGCAGGTACTAAAGGTGAAGGTATCTTAATCTATATCAACAACAAACTTACCACAATACTAGTTAAACAGGATGATGTGCTTGAGCTTCATCTTATCCAGATTTTTATAGGCAAAATCCCATATCATATCCTTGCAAACTATAGATTACCCTGCATTACCCTCCAAAAAACATAACTTGCACTTGGACATACTGATGGCCTTCACTATTCAACCCAATACCATATTCATGGGCAACATCAACTACCCCACTATAAACTAGGATAATTATATGACCCCAGACTTACAGGTCCAGTGGTGCTCACAAACATGGAAGAACTCTATACTTCACCTTGTATAGTGTCCTCCCTGGTAAGGTCAGAGCACAAAGCTGTATCCTTCATAATAAAAATCAGTTATTTGACTCCAGCTAACTGTGTAACATTTAGGAGCTATTCTAAGGCAAACTTCCAAACTATTAAATGATAACCTATCAAAATTTCAAGCCCCCCTCCAAACCGTGAGAACACTGCTCCCCGTGCAGAATTGTTCACAGAAACTTTGTGCAATTGCATCAATAAAGGTATAGAGACAACTGTGCCTAACAGAAATAAGGCCAGAACTAACTCAAAATACAAACCACCTTGGTGGAATCCAAACATAAGTAGGTTGCACAACAAAAGAAAAAAAGTCATAGCCAGGATTAGGAAGTGCTATTCCCAGTATGACAAAAGTGCTCTCATTAATCTAAACAAACAATTTAGAGGATAAATTAAGTCTACTAAGGCCACATTTGACGTAAAGATAGCCTCCTAAGCAAAGGATAACCACATGGCATTTTTTAATTATTTCTGAAATCTCAAAGGCAGCACACAGCAGTGTGCAGAACTGACTGCAAGTGGAGCCACCTGCATGGATCCAGAAGAGGTAACAAATCTGCAGGCCAACAAATAGAGCTCCAATTGTAACCACCGCCTCCTTGACTCCCACCTTCTGACTATTACTAGGGAGCACATCCTAGATGTGTTCTCTAAAGCCAAAAATACTGTATCAATAGGCCCCGATAACATCCAATAACATCCAAGGGTGCCTCCTAAATAGCCTGAAACATGAATAATTGGGACTGCTTGATTCACTGTTTAAACATAGCCTCCAAGCAGACTTTGTGTCACATGAATGGAGAACTGCAACAGTCATTCCTCTCTGCCATCAGCGGACCCTAGGAATTACAGACCTACACATCTAGCTAGTCTCATATGCAAAAACATGGAAAGAATTGCCACGAAAATTATTAATAATGGCATAGAAAATCTTCAAACACTGGATCCAAACCAGTATGGTTTTGTAAAAGGCAAATCATTCTTACTTAACCTAGTGGACTTCTTTGAGAAGGTCATCAAGGCAATGGATGAGGGCAAAACAGTGCATACTACCTATCTTGACCTGGCTAAGGCATTTGATACAATAGCCCACTCAGGCATTGTAAACAAACCCCATGGATATAGGTATAAACTCCTATATTATGCATGTGATTGCCAGCTGGCTCTCAGATAGGACCCAGGAAGTTAGGATAGGGAAGACGACCATCACAAGGAGGCTGGTCACTAGCATAGTCTCTCAGGGCTCTGTGCTAGATCTGCTCCTTTTTGTCATCTATTTCTTGGAAGTTAAGGCCAATGTCAAGGGCCTCTGGCTAACCAACTTTGCAGATAATTGCAAACTGGGAGCAGTCATAGAATCCCCCCAAGACACTAACATCTTACAGGAAGGAATAACATAGACAAATGACTGGTGCCCAAATCCATGGCTTAAACTCAGTGTCAAAAAATGTATAATGGTACTCTTTGGGAATTTAGCCACTGTAAGAAACTACCTTATTTATTTATTTTATTTATTTATTTTATTTATTATTGAAAGTACCTCAATGAAAGTACACCACTAAGAGGAGAACCAGTAGTCAGGGATTTGGGTATGCATGCAGATAGTAACCTGGCTTTTGACCAGCATGTATCTAAGTAAGAAAATCATTTATGTTGCTCAACTTGTCAGCAATAGTATGGCATCCATGTCCAAGGATGTCATTGTTTCAATGTATTTGGCCCTTATCAGGCCCCCCATTGAGTATAACAACCCTTTCAATATGTACCTGACTAGGCACATGCAAGAGCTGAAATGTTCACAGCAGTTCCTAATGAAAAAATACAGGAAGTAAACAGCATGTCCTATGCAGATCACCTAAAATCCCTATGTCTATAGTATGTTTCCTACAGACATAGAAGCTATACATGCCTGGAATACAAGCATACTTCTCAACTGTCCAGATTTTTGTCTCATATTTTTGGTCTGTTTCTCATAAAACTGTAGTTTTCTGGGAAAATACTGAAAAATCACTGAGGATCAAAGTCAGAAAATAATGACAGACATTCGAGTTTCAGACTTTGTACCCTTCAGAAAATTCATGTTAATACAAAACATGTTATTCTTTCTAAGTCTGTAAGAACAATATTTAAAACTTGCCCCTATTTTTTGGCTTTTGCCCCCCATTATTTATGTATTTGTCCAGATTTCTTGCTGTAAGAGGTTATGAGGTATGAATACAACACATTTTTGGATCCCACTCTGCTTGACCTTTTTTGCATTTCTGCAGAATGAACAGCATCAGAATTATTCGATCTAGCTTTATTTGTGACATAAATAGGACATGTTGGAGGGACAAGTATGAATCTCAACTTAAGCATTCCCTTCACTGAAAAGGCTTCCTATATCTGTGAAACAGAGTTCTTCCCTAGAGAAACCTGGAACAGTGGATAGGAAATTGGAAATACATCTCAGGTTTAGCACCTACGTCATTAATGGACAGAAGCAGGCTGTGAATCTAGCCCTAGTTTACATATACCCCTTAAAATGACCTCTAAGTCACATAAACTTGTGGGATACAATTAGTTTTATTGCCTAGGCTTATAAAGGCCAAAGTGGACATTAGCTTATTATACACCTATGAACCTATGTACCTATGAGCATGCCAGTAGGTCCATACAATACATGGGCTGCATTGCAGGAAGGTTCAAAGCAGATATTAAACCTCTGTGTATGTAGTGATGGCATACAAGAACAAGCTGTGCTGCAATGACATATGTGGAGATGTAATGTATATTGGTGAAACATATGAAGCTGAGATGTAGCCAACATTCCTCTTCATGGATTTCAAATGTATTGCAGTGAATGTTTTGAAGAACCACTTCAGTAATTGAAAAGGTATAATGATACTGCTTCCATTTGTGCCAAACAGCTTGGCATGGACAGGAAAAATCAAGTACGAGTCTTAAAAATGAAGTGAAAATTGAGTATCTAATGCAGGTTTAGGAGCTTATGGCCCTTGCTTTCCTGCCCAGGTCAGATATTCAGAAGGTAGTTGAAAAAATGTCTTCAGTGTGAGCTTGTCTATGAGTAGTTTTCCAATGTTTACATCCTAGGAGAGGTCACTGAAGAAGAACACAGACACATGTCCAAGATAAAGCTCCCCATCCATTACCACAAACAGACATGTGGTTTCTACTATGGCTGTGTGCCATGGAGTACCTTGGATTCATTTAGTGGTTATGGCACTCAATGACCCAAGCAGTGAAGGAAAAAGAGTGAAGGGATATGGCCTACATGCTTTTCCTGGGGAGGGTTGCATGCATTCAGGGACACACTGAGGGTGTAGTATACCTGTTAGACTAGAGAGACCACCACCACTTATTCATCAATAGGAGAGGCAGGGCTGCTTGGAAGGAACGATCCTTGAGGAAGTCAGAGGATGTCTTCCACTGTCGACCTGTTGCACACCCTTCCTTGGAGCTTCACTTGGTGCATGCAGTAGTTAGAATGGAAAACAGAAAAACAGTTTAACTACCTCTTATGGCTGTCTGAATGATGGCACCTCCTGGTTGACCTTCATCCCAGTTATGGTGAAGAATGTGCCCTATTGTTGAGAGAGGACTAATGACTGACAGGCAACAAGCATTAAGAGCATAAAAACAAAATGTGCTCTGTATATGATGCAATTACCCTTGACTTGCCAATTCATGGGGAAGAGCACTGAGTTATGACACTACAGGCTATAGACATTGCATGGAATAAGATTTGATCTGTACAAACGTATAGCCATCATTTGTAGGACTGTGGACAATAGTACTATACTCCATGAGTCCATGCTAAGATATATATGTTCGCTCATCACACCAGGAACAGTAAAAGGTAAAACATGAAATCATTACAATGTTGTCAGCATTCTGTGCATGTGGTAGTCTAACACTGTACCCTTATACCAGTGCACAGGGATACATCATGACTGTTTGCAGCACAACGGGACATTATACCAAGGACAGGTGCTGTCCACTCCTGGGGCATGTGTTTTGTTAGTTAAGGGTACACATGCACATCACAGCACTGACAAGAGGTGCCATCAGTGGTAGATACTCAACAATTTGCATTCCTTGGCTCCTGTAGCTTGCCTTATATACTATAGATGTGGATAATTGTCATCAGTGTGCACATCATATCAAAGAGATTAAGGACATATTAAATTAAGCGGTGGTGGTGCAGAGGTAGCTTTGTCATCTCACAGCAAGAGGTTCTCCTGTTTGATTCTTGGCTGGAGTACCTCCTTCTGTGTGGAGTCTGCATGTCCTCCCCGTGGTTGAGTGGTGTTGGAAAGACATGTGTGAATGGGCGTGCCTTCGTTGAAGGTTGGGCATTGGGCTGGCACCTCGGCACCATAAAAATCTACTGCCATAAATCATTAGCAGACCGGAGTTCCACTGTGGCAACCCCTAACCGGGAATAGCCGAAAGAAGACATGTGCTGCACAATTAAATGTATGTAGAATTTATCAGTTAAATGAACCTAGCTTGTCAATTTGCAACCACTGTTTATCATGCATATCTGCCTATATATTTCTCCACACTGACACTTGCTATTAATGTTTCTGATTATTTCAGTCACACAAGAGCAGTGTTTCTTCTTTTTAAACTAGGCAAGTCTGAATATGTCCAGCTTTGCTGATAGTCTCCTTTTGTTGCTGTCAATAACACATCAGAGTTTCTCATTTTTATTATTCTCTTCTGCATTTATCATATTGTACACATTGAAACATGATCAGCTCTGCTATGCTTCAATGTTTGGTAGAGTAACTATTTATTTTCTTGTAAACCATTTCCATTTAACTTGAGTAGCACTTTCCAGTTAAAAAAAATCAGTTTGTGCCAGTGAAGGATTAACAAAATAATTTGCCAGAGCAATACACCTGATGAAATGACAGACAAAGGCAGTTTAGTGCATTGAGGTTATCTTTATCAATGACTTTGCTAGCAGCACAGGTAAAGGTAAACCAAATGTATTTCCTGTATCTTGCTACTTTGTTATAACATTTGGGAATAGTTTCCTAATTACTCTACAGAACTGATGCTATATATATTCTTACAGGTGCATACTGCTTTATACCAGAAGATGCATATTTACCATGCAAGTAACAGGCTAAACTAAATAAACAGGGTAAATAATAATAATAATAATGATAATAATAATGTAAATCATGTTATATGGATGCTATATCACTGATGCAAGAGTGTAAAATAGACTGAAAGATGAATATTGAAACCCTAATATCCCCCCACTCATTAAATTGTATATAGCAACTCCATGCTTGCACCTGCACTGAAGATAAGGGGAAAACCCTTGAAAGCACTCCACCAGCTTGCAATGAAACAAACTTGGAATAAAAGCACAACCAGACAGAGAAGGGCAAGGAATTCATGTAGATCACTACCAAAGACCACTGTTAAGTGAAAACAAACTGTTCCACTTTGAGTGATGTGCAAATCACTCACTGTTGATGAACCAGACTTTGCGAGTGATTCACTGTTTAATAAAAGAAACCATAATGGCTTTCATTTCAGATATAAATCCACAAGACTTCATCAAATACAATATAACAGAGATGACAGGATTTAAAACCTTCTGAAGGTCATGTGACCAAACTGCACCAAAAAATTAAAAGGAACATGCTCACTTTTAGAGTCAAGTATATACAAGTTTTAAAGACCTTCCAGTTAATTAAAAGTGGCTAAAACACTTTCCAAAATGACTTTAAGTCAAGAAATAGAAGTAACCCTATTGAAGCCTGGTAGACTAGCTGAATTCAAATGCAATTGCCATGTAAGTTCTTTCTTTTCTATTGTTAGACTCAATGGGCCTCCCCTGGGATGCATGGATAATTGCTCCAGAATGACAGATTAAAACTGGTGATCTGGGTGTACTGTTAGGTGTTTAAAAAGTGCATTAGTTTCATACTTAGCTCTAATTTCATAAAAAAATGTTCATAGACTCTCTGTTTGAACTTCCATTCAGTCTTCACAATGCAAAAACTGTTGCAAGACTGGTAAAGGGCCACATAAGCTACTCCTTTCATTATGCAACTGTGGTTACCTTTTATTGTAACAAAGAAATCACTGATTTTTACTTTGGTGCAACAAAAAATATTTTTGCAGTAGTTGCACGCACCACACTTTTGCATGCCTTTCCATTTACAAATTGAGTGATCTGAAAGTTTTCTAAATGATTCAAATAATTACTTAAAACTGGTGCATTTTCTAAAAATGATTAGCTTGTTCCCTACCTTGTTAACGATGTCATTATTATCATTGAAAATACACCACTTTTTTGTTAAGGTCCACCTGAATAGGTCATGAGCCATAGAGTATGATGTGACAAAACTACACCTGTAGGTATTTTCCCCAGAGTGCCCTGCAAGTGCTTGTTCAAGGAAAATCTCTGTACTACAGTTCTCTATAGTTTTACTAAATAGAATAGGTCTAAAATGGTTGTTTTGTCTTTTTTGTGCTACTTCTTCCCAAATGTTGTTTATAATAACATTGGGGTAGCCTCCTTTGAGGAACATGTCCTTAAGTACGGTGCATTCACTAAAGAAATCCTCATATAAAGTGGTTATGTGTGTGGCACAAACAAATTGCCCTTTAAGTACTGCCTTTTTCTGTGAGGTTGGGTGAGAGCTGGTATACTGTAAGAAGTACTTGCAATATGTGGGTTTCCTGGAGATCTTTTAAAGTAGTCTCTTGTTCGTCTCATCTTTTTCAAGTAAAACACCCAAGTATGATATATGGTCAGTGTCAATGGTATAGATAAAAGCAAAAAAAAAAATGGTCATGTTATTAAGGTATTCAAGAAAACCTGACCCACATCATCCTTCCATGCCACAAAAATGTCATCAAAGTATCTGATATAAAGGTACCATGAGTCCTTAAAAGGACTATTAAAGATGAATTTCTCCTCCCATTCCACCATGATGATGTTGGCATATAAGGAACTACAGGCTGACCCCACGGCTACCCCCATTTCATTTTTTTGTAAAATGTTTTGGTTGTCAAACACAATGTAACTATTGTGTAGCATGAGATGCAACAATTCATAAAAAGATTGATATTGTCTTGGGAAAATACAATATAATCATTTAAAAATTCTATGAACCAATGTAAACCAGTGTGGTGTGGGATAACTGTGAAAAGGTCCATGACATCAACTGTAAGAAAAAATCATGTCATCTTTGAATTGTAAAGCATCACATTTCCTAAGGAATTCCCATGAATCCTTGCATATGTGGTCAATGTTCTGGACAACCCCTTTTAAATTGTGATCTACAAATGTAGCCAATTTGCCATTGCCTAGCATCCACAATGGGCCTCATCTGTGGATCATTTTGATTTTTGTGGATGTTGGGAACTCCAAAAATGGTAGGCACTACTGGATGCTTGATGATTAAATATTCATATGGGTCAAGGGTAATTTGGCCTTGCATAAGTATGTCTTGTAAAGCAGCAGAAATTCTGGAATACATTATGATAAGTTTATTTTTAGATACCTACTTGCAGGTGTCTTCAAATAAAATCTTGTACATTTTCTCAGTATATTGCAAGTGGTCCTTAAGGACAACCCCACCCCCTTTGTCAGGTTGCATAATCCAGATATTAGATGTTCTAAGTTTATGTATCAAATCTAATTCAAATTTGGTGAAGTTGGATTTTTCTGGGTTCTTACTGATCTGAAAATGTATACCAGGAAGTTGAATTTGGGCATCATGTTTGGGAATGAAGCCACACATACCCAGTCACTGAGAGTCCCTAGTCTATGAAATCCACCACTTCATCCCCTTTTGCTTCTTTTTGAGAGAATGGATAAACTTGACTTTAGATCTCATGTCAGTAGATACCCCTGTCTGTAAAAATCCAATGTGACCAAAATTGAGTTGGATTTGATACATAAACATAGAACATCTAATGTCCAGATTGTGCAACCTGACAAAGGGGATGGGGTTGTCCTTATGGACCACTTGCAATATACTGAGTAAATGTACAACATTTTATTTGAAGACACCTATGAACAGTTGTCAAAAATGAACTTGTGTGTTTCCTTATATGCCAACATCATTATCATGGATTCATAGCTATCATGGATTCATAGATTGCCACTAGACTAACTGCCCTTGTGGGCAATTTTAAGCCTAACCAATTACCCCATGTGAGAATCAAACCCTATACCTTGTGTTTGTAAGGTAAACACCTTAACCATTATACCAACCTCCCAACCCATTCTGTGCCCTTCTCTACTCCACCAGCTTGCATAACACAACATATTGCAGTGAACCTCATCACAATATTACATTTCTGAACTGAAGCTCCTTAGTAGAAAAGCCATAATTGACCCGAAAGATAGCCAGCAGTAGGTTCACTAATTCCATGTAGAAAATATATATGCATAATGTCACCACAGAAGAAACACATGTATTATTTTCATATAGTGTCACTAAAGAATAACTACCTGTTTGTATCTAGATGTCTTAAGAACTATTTAATGTATTCTTGTAAAAAATGAGTTTCGTCAAGAATATGTGCAAGAGCTTTTCTCCCATTGTCTCCACTGAAAACAGACTCTCCCAGTAAAAAGAGACAAATAAGTAACTCAATAAATAAATAAATAAATAAAATACCCAAAGGGAAATGACAGCATAACTCACTGTCATGATAGCATACATCAAGGTCTTTCAGTATGAAGCCTGACATATACAACTAACACTGTCCTGAGCAGTTATGATCTATTTTATTAAACAATATTAAAACTGTCTTCAAAAATAATGTTGTAAATGTTAATGTTATAGTAGCAATAAGGTCTAAATCAGTTATAGAAATGTGTGTGAATCTTAATATTTGTCTTATTTTAAAATCAGATATCACCCTGTTTTCCATAGTCATTTTTAGCAGAAAGTAGAAATATGTTTCAGTATTAATGTATTAAATTATTTTGATACCTTTGTAACAAAAGGGCAAACATTTTAAAATCATCATACTGGGCAATGTTTTACGGATTACATAGTCCTATTTCTCTATCTTACCCTCTGAAAAACTCCAATATCATAATAAATGATAATGAGTCATTATCTGACAAAGAATTGTGAGTGCATGCAACTATTCCAGATGCTAAAATTTAACCCTGTGGATTGTCTTTTCTGTCTTGTCAATAAGGAAAAAGACATAGAAATTTCCATCAGAGGCAGAGCACAGTTTATATGATGTATTTTGCAATTGTTGCTCCTTACAGACATGGTTATTTATCATATTGCAAGTATGTTAACAGTTATGATTTTTTTCTTGTGACTGTTAGTAGACGTTATAGTTCTACAAATGCTAACAGTGCCTATGTCACATAAGCGAGCGTATACAGTTTGACAAGGCTCTATGGACATTGACTGCAAAGGATTAGCAGTTACATTCATAGCAGTGTCACTCTTGGCTTCTTAAGGACTAATTCACTACAGTCTTGTTATTCATCAGGCTGTAGTGAAAATGTGGCACTTTATCTGCAACAGATTATTTCCAGAATTTCTTACAAATTGATAAGATTAATAAATCCATCTTGTAATCACCTTGAGATCTACTCCAAAGATATATGCTGAAACATGTACAGTTATATAAGATAAGGTTTTATAAGCTATAAGTTAGATAAGGTTTTCTTATTAAGGGTTCCCACATCATGTCTGGATCTTTCATGTCTAAGGCATTTACCTTTGTAGACATTTAAGTCTTTATAGATTAACTTTCTATAATTTGATGCTGTAACAATTCAGGAAAATTTTCCGTAAGTATACCAGCCATCTGAGGTCAGAAGCAATATGCATGTAATTTATTGCATATTGGACTTAGCAGAATGAGATTTATGGTTATTTACATAGCCTGGAAGTCCTTAAATCAGCAAACCATCCCTAACCATCATAAAATAATACAGTGAAAGCTAATAAAAGACTAATACCAAACAACTCAAAAAACGAGGGATGAAATAAACTCTTATCTTAAACTACAGGATTCATAAAAGTTAACACGAGGTAAAATGGGGCACCAACAGAAATGTGCAACATCAGGATTTTTTGGGAGGAGGATGAGCATACCTAAGAGTTTAAATCATCCATGCTCCCATTTACTTGAACATGTCTTTAGCTTATGATCACTGTCTGCATAAATTATCGCTTTTCTCCTCGTTCAGTATTGTAGTGTTTCACTGCTTTTCCTGAGGTTGTCATAACCTCTTGTAGACACACATGCAGAGAACATGGTGAATGTTACTTCATTAACTACAGGTGGATCATCTGATTTACAAACCTCCCTGAGCAATCTAATGGTGATGATGAAGTTGATATTAAATGATACTGCCAAATTAAAGGATCCAAATATAAAACAGTATGACAAGTTGCAGGCACATTCCAAAGCACTGGACAATAAGAAAACTGAACTGTAGCACAAAGGGAACTTCAGATAGTTCATGCTACACAGATTTCAGATATATAAACACAATACCTTAAACATAAAAACAAATTACATGATTTATAAAATAGCAGCCATTGTAACAACTTAAGATTTCTTGAGCCTCCAGAAGGGAAGGAGGGAGTTGATCCTGTGACATTCATCACTGAAGAGCTGACCTCTCTCTTTCAAATAAATGCTCTTATTGTAAAGAAAGGGTCACAGAATGCATTCTAGAAATAGGGTGAAAGATCTCCCCAGGTACTTCACCATCCATTTTTTAGAGTATAGTATAACAGAAATCACAACAAGACATGTAAGAGAGAGATGGGAAACAATTTTCAGTTGTCTGATGCACTTGTTAGTTTTCCCCTGACTATAGCCATGCCCTATTTACATAGTAGAAAGCTATGGTCCCAAACATAAGATGGCTAAAGGAAATGGGAGGAATGTACCAACTATGTTTTCCTGCAACACTTGTGATTAACTATGCAGGCCATTCCAACTATTTTAAGCTTGCTAAAGTGATAGATGCTTTCCTCACTACTGCTTAACACCATTCTGCATCAGATCACAGTAGAAGGAGCTGAGTTAATATGGAGGTGGTTCAAAGCTCCAAAGTTGTTAGTCTATTTTTAAGAACTACCTTGACAATAACCAGTAAATCCCCTCCAGGGAAGAAAAAAATGACCTACATCACATCCAAAAGCCTTTCATGAGAGGAGGCTGGAAAAGTTTGGTGAATATCTCGCTTTCATTGACACTGTTGATAGCTGAGAATAGATTTGCTTCATTAGCTGATCTTGACAATGAGGAAACAGAGGATACTGACTTTATTACTCCAAGCTCTTCTCCAGCAGAGTTTGACCAGATATAAAAATCCCATGACAGGCATACAACAGTACATGCAGTGGCAAAAGTAACAAATGGGGTGCTATCAATATAACGGTGCTTAGAATTTCAGGCTTGTGTGGTCATGTTTATCCTCAGGGTGAGGGTTTCTTATTACCAGCCATGGAAGCTCTGTGCCATACATATCTCACTGTAGTTTGGACAAAAATTCCTTCATATTTTAATGGTTACATAGTATTTTTTGTTGGCAATCATGTTTGTTGGAAATGTGTTATATTTTGGGACTTGCACTGGTTGTTATGGGCTTAGTTCTCCCAGGTGCAATATCCCTATTCTTCAATGGTGCTCACTGGAAAGGGAGAAGATGATGAACCTTAGGATTTTGTTTTTGGTGACTTGCAGTATGTGGGTTTTGTGGTAAAAGTAGGGCATTTATAGATAGGCAATATTCTAATCTTAGCAAAAATATATTATGGTTTGGTAGGACCTCCAAAAGTCATTCTCCATGGCCTACTAATCAGTGGCATAGCTAGAGCTTGTGCCATCCAGGGCTGTCTTTGAGTTTGCCGACCTTCCCCTCTCACAAAATCATGGTCAAATGAGGCCCCTCCATATGCAGCCCTCCACCCTGCAGCCATTTCAATGTCCTATTACTTGGCTATTTCACCCCATTTACCATAAGCACTGTAATGTGCATACTGCTTTACTTCTACAATGATTATATGGATTTCATTTAAAACTTTTTTTTTCATTTTACAGCACAAAAACTAATAGACATCTGCTAAACAAAGCAATACAGTCTCACAATGAAAATAGACTTAGCATTAAAACTTCTCTGCCCTTGAAACTCACATTCATTGAAACAGCATTGGAACCCACATTCAAAGAAAATGCACCTGTCCAGTGGCGGATAAAGGTAACCTTTGGGCTGTTTTCAAATCATAGGCCACTTGCACATGAAACATGCATGTGTTCTTTGATACACCATCCTGATTGCATTAAATTATATTCCTTGTATAATACAGCAAACTTGTTAGAGTACATTTTAAATGTATTGTTTTGAACATTTTTCCAGTAAGCAATGAAACAAAATGCATGAACCAATAATGACAAAACTGCCCAATTCAGAACAGTTCCATCATAAAAGTCTACTCAAACTTCTCTAATCCACCAGTATCAGTAACTAGGCACAGTATCTGTAAAAGTAAAAGTCATCCAAATAATTTCACATTAAAGAGATCTGTAACTAATGAAGAGGTTGCTGCAAGCAAACAACTTTATATTTCATTGTTTCATCTACAAATAAAGTGCCTGTTGCCCTTGAGGAATAAATTGCCTATGTTACATTAAAAACTGATAACCTAGTGATATTGCAATGTTGAATGGATGGCAAACTTATAACAGGTTCACAGTTACAAGCTATCTCCACCAAAGAAGATATTCTTTGAACTGCAGCATCCACCCCCTTTAAAAGTACAACACAGTACAGTATCAGAAATCCACCTGCATACTGTGGAAGTAGAACCCATAGTCTTCTCCATCAAAAATCAGGTACCTGTTGTGCTACTAACAACACAAACAGACTTGGCATAAGCAGCACTAAAAGTCTCTCCCCCTGAAGAACTATGCAGTACAAGAAATCTGAAAAAAAGCCAACCTTTAAAAGGCCAAAACCAGGGACACATTTTAAATATTGATTGTATAATCTTAGAAAAGTTGCTAGAATAAAATGGTTTGTGTTACCATGCATTTCCTGAAAGATAGGAAGACTGAAACTTAAATGGCTATCATTATTTAGTGAATTCAGTTCTCACTGATTTGCCAGAAAACCACAAATGTTAAGAGTAACAGACCAAAAGTATGAGCCAAACATTCCAGACATTCTGTCAAATGTTGGATAGTTGAGAACTATGGACTTAAATCCTTTAATCATAGTCATTAGTCTCTAAACTTAAACCTTGTTCCCCATCTGTTGACAAGCTACCCTCTTACTTTGTGCAGATTGCCTCTGAACCTCTTACCTATCCTGTATCAATCTTAATCAACCAATCTATTTCTGAATCCTATGACCCCACCGCATGGAAGAGCTTCTTTACTCTACCCATTCAAAAAGGGGGAACTCCTCAGACATATCCAACTTCAGACCAATTGCCATACTCTCTCCACTCTCAAAAATCCTTGAGAAATGCATTCACAAGCAGGTAATGCATTACCTTCACCAGGAAAACCTTCTCACACCCACACAGCATGGTTTCCGTCTCAAGCATAGTACAACTACTGCACTCATATCATTCATCAACATAGTCTCCCTAGCTTGTGATAACAATAAACATGTCTCATGCCTATTCCTTGACCTTTCTAAAGCATTTGACACTGTCTCTCACCCACTCCTTCTAGATAAACTCACTAGCTTACATTTCTCTCCCCCTACTATCTTCTGGTTCTCCAGCTGTCTCTCTACCCACCAGCAATCAGTTAAATGGCTCTCTGCACTATCCTCCCCTCTCGCTGTACAAATGGGAGTTCCCTAAGGGTCCATACTTGAACCACTACTCTTTAATATTTTCACCAACTTGCTCTACTCCTCTTGTCCTCAGTCATCTCTTGTGCAATATGCTAATGAATCAACTGTTATAACCATTGCTGACAACCCAACTGACCTCCACTCAACTACCCAGGCATCCTTCCACTCTATTGAGACTTGGCTTAGTGATAACAATCTAATACTTAATCCAAAAAAAACTAAGCTCCTACTCTTCCTCCCTAAAAACATCATCACACTTAAAAGTACATTTATCATCTTATCCTGCAACAACACTATCATCTCAGCTGAATCTAGTATTAAATTGCTAGATGTTACAATAGATGATCAGCTTAAGTTTGATCTCCATATTACTAACTCGGTAAAAAAAACTCATCATCAACTTGGACACCTTTACCGTAGCAAGAAATACTTAACTAACACTGCCCGAATAACTCTCTCCCAGGCTTTATTACTTACAACACTCCTGTACAGCTGCCACATATTCACAAACCTAAATTCTACATTTATTTTCAAGCCTGAAACTGCCTATAATAAGATCACCAGATTTGCAGCTAACCAAACCTACAATTCACAACACTGCTTAGCACTACAGCAACTAAACTGGCTAGAATTCCCTCAGCTGTTCCAACTATACCAACTACAAATCATCCACTCTATCCTCTATCTACCCTCCTTCTGCCCCAGCCTCTCCACTATCATATCCAAATATTCCCCTGCTAGGATGCTACGCAGCTCAAATCAAGAATTATTAGACATCTACAAACCCCAAATCAAAATATGCGGCCTTCTCTATGACTATAACCCAGCTACATCCTGGAACCAACTCCCCTTGGAAATAAAATCCCTCCAGCATTGCAAAAGTTTCAAATTAGCCACAAGGAAATACCTAAAAACAAAGTGGTCTTGCCATTGTAGCTAACCACCCTGAAACCACCATCCTTTCATCTATTTCACCACCTCACTCTTAATATATCTCTAACACTATTCCCCTGCCTCTTCTACCTCTTCCCTTCCTCTATCTCCAACCACTCTTAATTCTTACAGTCTCAAAACAACCTACCTGTCTAGTCTGTCTCCTATACTCTAGCTCCTCTACATCTCCTACAAGCCATTCTTACTTTCCTTTCTTGTTTCCAAACTCCTATACAACGAGATCCTACCCACTTTAAATAAGCATCTGCCTAACTATTAACTCATTTTGCTCTAAGCAGCTTAAATAATATTGTAACAAGTCACATTTTCTTTTGCTAATTGTTTAAAACCTTGTTTGTAACTCACATACTTGTCTGCCAGTTGTTAATACTCTGTATAATTTAATTGCCTGAGGAGCTTTTTTTCTCTCCAGGTCACTGCTTGTAAGATCCTCTAGCTGATTGTTACTACTATGTTACTAAAATGTAATAAATTGTTTTCTAGTCCTGAGGAGCTTTTCTCCCCGGGTCTCTGCTGAAAATGAGCCAAAAGCCAAGCCAGACTAACCCGGTTAACAAATGTAAAATAAATAAATAAAATAAAATAAAATAAATATGCAAGATTTAATGTAGGGTTAAAAGTAGGGTTTAGTTTAGGGTTAGAAGTAAGGTTTTGGTTAGTGTATGTATGTGGTTTATTTAGTTTGTTTGTGTAGGTAATATGTAGCAGGCAGTGTGATGGGGCAACTATGACATTTCGAGTTTTTGAATTTCGTGGTTTAGGGCATTCAGTGTATTTGCGGTTTGTGGAATATGTGTCGACATTTAAGTGTCCGGATAAGCAAACATTTGTGTTTTTAATATAGACCCGTGGTTACAAACATCATTAGATCAGGGGTATAAGCTTCTATTATGGAGGCTTTTGGAATAGAGGCAGGAAGTTGCTATAGTTTCTATGCATGAAAAATGGGGGAGGTGTTAAGGGGTTCTCATGAGACAAATGGGAGTATATACAATAGAGCGTCGATTATCCTAACTAATTGGGACCTAGGGTAGTTCAGAAAATCAAACTGCTCAGATAATCAAACATGATTGAACCAGATAAAAAACTTCTAATGTGATTAACATTAAAGAAGAAAAATAAAACAAATAACCTGTAAGTACAAAATGGTCTAGTATATTATTGTAGTACAAGTTCAAAAAACAATCACAAGTGAATACGTATAAAGTTTACATATCCAGATTTTATGATGTTTCCTAACTGAAAACTGTGGAAGGCTGCATTCGGATAATTGATGCTTCTGATAATCGATGTTTATATAATTGGCTCTCTACTGTAGTATTATTTCAGTAACCTGTAGAGTCAGGTCAATTCCTCATCTTGCTCCTCCAAGAATACTTTTTTTAAATGTGTCAAACTTCCTCATTTAAGTGACCAGGATTGTGCCCTATTAGATACACCTATTACAGTAGAAGAGGCAAAACTGGGCATCCATCACCTCTTTAATGAAAAAGCTCCAGGTCCAGATGTTCTACTTGCATAGTTTTATAACATATTCAAGATACTGCTTTGTGTTCCACAGAAACAAATGTTCACAGAAGGGAAAAGAAGGGGAAGTCTGACATTATCTTCAAGATGTGTAACTATTATTTTACTTCCCAAAACTGAAAAAAGATGCCTCTACCCCCTCTGATTTTTCCCTTTCTCATTTTTTTCAGTTAGAAACCAAAATTTATGTGAAACTATTGTCAGGCCACCTACAGATGTCGCTCCACATCTCTTTCATTCTTCTTAACAAAGGTTTTGAAACAGTGATGGGGATAGAGCTGATTCACCTCTGGTTATAGTAAATGAAGCTGGTGAGATCTAAGTATCATCTTGCTCCACTGGCTGCTTTGTTTCTGGATCTCCAGAAGGCATCTGTCTCATTAGACTGGCATTTTTTATGGAATGTTTTACAGGCATATGGCCAGTCACGTTTGTTTATCAGTCATAGTCAGCTGTTATATGCAGATCCCTTAGTGCAGGTTATCACACTTCAGCATATCTCCACTCCTTTTAGTTTGCAGAAGAGAGCCCAGCAAAGCTTCCCACATACATAACCTTTGATTACTGTTCTCACTATAGAGACACTGGCCAGCTTTTTGATGCAAAATAATGTTAATTGGGTCAAAGGCTCATAGGTTCATAGGAAAGTACTGGGCTAGCTGCCTTTGAGAGCCATTTTCTGCCTAGCCAGTTTGCCTTTTTTTGCTCAGAATAACCTAGCCCATTTGGTTATAGACTGGTCATATAGGTGAATTTAGTAGAGGTCATGCCATCCTCCTGATTTGCAAATGATGCTGACCTTAAGTATAGTCTCCCAGAAGTATCAATCCTGGTGAATCATTTTGGAGAACTCTCTGGCCTTCAATTTAATGCCTGCATATCTGGTCCCTTTCCCTTAAATATGGATGCCAATCTCAGTTAGCTAGGTGGGATGCAATCCCCATGCCCCTTAGTCATATGGCCAAATGTAAGGGAATATTCATTCATTTTTACTTAGCCCAAATTAATTACTTTAAATACAACCACTTTTTTAGTGAAAATGCATGAAACATTACAGAGACGAGCTAAGCTGAAGCTTTCCATTCTGGCAAAGATAGTGGCTATGAAAATGATTTGTCTGCCAAAATTCCTCTTTTTGTTGTGACACCTGCTCCAACTAAAGCATGCTGTCTAAGGTGGAGCAAGTGCCTTCTTCTTTTCTGTGGGATGGGCAACATCCAAGGATATCATGAAGGAGTTATATACCCATCACAGGAAAGGAGAAGTGAGTTTGCTGGAATTTCCTGACTTTGTCAAAACAACTTAGCTATCTAATTTCTGGAGAGCTATGTCCATCCCTCACCCTGTCTGTTTATTATCTGAGTTAGAAATTATATTTTTTGAAGCAAGATCTTCAAAGGAAAATGACAGAAACAGGGTATGGGATCCTGTTGGATTAGAGGAAAGAATCCAGACAGTGATTGAAGGTGTAGGGTATTCCAGAAAAGTCCTCTGATTATGAGAAAGAGTACTGTGTTTGAATAAGTGCCTGGTAGATTCAATTCCTATATGGTGGTATACATAGATAGCTGAAGGCTTTGTATATTGGAAATACTTGGTGGGCGTCAATCTCAATTCTTTTTGGCCTTTGGTCAGTGTATGAATCAACTGTCCTATTCTCCACTGGGAAGATAGTAATATCTCCAAATGAACTCATCTCATTAACTGGGATCAGGAAAAGGCCATTTCTGCATAATGGTGAAGAGTCCCTTTCTAAGTGCCTGTTTAATTTTTCTGACAAGTTTGAGTTGCCTAGCAAGTTGTTAGCAACATGGCATGATACTCTTATTTAAAAGTATAAAACAAGCCTTACATTACTAAAAATGAAATAGAAATGATACTTATGGCTGGACTCACCTGGGGATTTAATAAAATCTGTGTAGGGATAGTATAAGGTCTACACAGAAGGTACCGTGGTGGTGTATGCGCAAACCCCTCGGCAGCGCACCTTGCATACTAATGAATGCACACTACTGTGAGAGAGCAGTGTAACACAGTTATTGAATCAGTGTAGGGAGTGTGTTACTGTGTCTGAAGATGAGTAACACACCCCCTGCACTGTCAAAGTGCTGGATAACAATGTTATGTCTATGTAATAAAAAGTGCAATTATTTTTAATTTTTTTTTTTGTGTGTGTGTTTGTGTGGCACAGTGCAGTACTTAGCAATGGACACAAGCATACCTCTCAACCTGGAAATATCAAAAATCTGGACAAGGCCCATGAAAAATAGGTACAAATCTGTATGCTGATTAACATCTAATTTGCATACATAAGTATGTAACCCCACCCAATCCAATGGAATTGTGGGATACAAACTTTCGAACGCAAATTGAACAGACAACCAAAACATGGCACCAGAGTCCCCCTGCAGCCATTCCAGTGTCCTGTTACCTGGCTATTTTGCCCCATTTACCATAAACACTAATGTATACACACACATACACACAGGGCCACACAGAGAAGCCAACAATAAAAAGCAGCCATTTCATGGCTACTGTGAAAAGAAAACTATTGAAAGAAAAATTTATTTAAATCTTTGTGTGTGTAATACTCTGAGCATTTTCAGAATCTTAACAATTTTCTATTACTATTCCCCAAATGTTGATTAACAGCTTAAAATCATTTTTTAAATACATTACTCTTTAACCCTGACTGAAAAATGATTGTTATATTGTATACTATTTTATTTTTTACTTTGCAGACAGTAGTGTTTTTTCCTCCTACTCTCAGCAGCAACTGCATTGGTAAATATGAGACAAACGTTAAGCATGATAACACAATATTTTAAGGGATCCAATGATCTCTATTGAAATTCCTTAAGAATATATCATCGAGGGGTCATGCAAATGCAGTCAAGCAGTTATAAACATGCCAGTTCACACCACGTGACTTGACAAGCTTTGTGCCATCCTTCTGTATATATCTATCTTCATGATGCATTTTACTTTTGGGGATTTTAATTTGGATAAGAAAATGAATCCAAGATGCCAAAGCAGCACAACATACTTAGAAAGTCATGCAACGTTTCTAACTCAAAGATATGAACCAACTAAAAATGGAAACAAGACTCATTCCAAGTCTATGACAGTGGATGTATTCAAAACACAAAGAGTTTGCAAAAATCAAGATCATCAGATCATTCAGGCATTAAGAAAAAGTTGTGCAATGTAGCATATTCATTGTCTGAGCAACAACAAACTTACCTAACCGCTTGCTCTTAACTAAGTAGCCCAGGGCATTATCATTCACCATGTGCAACAGTTTCACTCCACTCCAGCCTAAATTGTCAGTCAAAGATTTCACACAGTGTTCTCAACATCAACAACCTAACATAACTAATGGTTTATTTAGTGGATCTTCATAGGAATCTGTGAAGTCAGGAGTGAATGTTGATAAGGAAGTTTAGATTCCTTTTGTTTTTCACTGCCTGTTGTACTGAAATGATGGGGCTGTTTACTTTAAATTTATTTTATACACTAAGGACAGTGTACACTGTGCAGCAAAGTCTGGCATCTTTTCATCTATCAGTTTTCAGGTTAATAAATGTGTATTTAGCATGGGGTACCAGCTCAGATAAGAGAGTTTGATGTAATCCTTTCAGTATTTTGGAGAAAATACAGAGATAGGCAGCATGGAACTTGCTCCAAAAATGAAAATGTAGTCCTGTAGACTACATACACTGGAATTGTAATAGTCACTGTGACACAGACTGAGATCTATCTGGGCTTATAACATTCTTGTGAAATAGTGGAGTGATGACCATTACTGTGGGCTGACAGAATGAGAGAGCATATTGCATTTTCCCATCCTTATCAGTTAAACTGGACTAAAGTGCAGATATAGAATGATAGAAAATACCACTTCCAGAAAAGGAAAAAGGGGTCCTTTTGTTTCTTGGTCTTCACTGCTTATTTCAAAGTGTTCTGTCTTATTCAGGTGTAGCTTGTTTTTCAAAAGATGCTAATGTTCTGGACTTTACTAACTGCTCTAAAATACTTGAAAGACTATTATCAGCAACACACACCTACACCCTCTCTCTCTCAGACACACACATGCACTTTCTCTCTAGTTTAAATTGCTTATACACACACACACACACACACACACACACACACACACACACACACACACACACACACACACACACACACACACACACACACACACTTACCATGAGTAGTGCTCTTCCTCTCAGGCTGCTGTTCCCCATGGTGCTGCCATCCTCGCGGCCCTCTGTTCCCGTTCCCCATGCTGCTGCCATCCGCTGTATCCACCATTTGCTTCAGCTTCCCGGCCCTTTGTTCCTCGCTGTATCCACGTCCCCATTTGCTTCAGCTTCCCAGCCCGATGCTATCCACGTCCCCATTTGCTTCAGCTTCCTGGCCTGATGCTGCTGCTATCCACGTTGCTTCAGCTTCGCGGTTAATTCCAACCACCAGCCGGAAATGATGATGCGAGCTCCTTGAGCTCAATTCTGACTGGCTGGCAGCCTGACGGCACTGACGTCATCGCGCACGTGATGATGTCAGCTTCGATAGTGCGGAAATTTTAAAAGAAAAGAAAAAATCGGAAATGAAGGGGTGCCACTCGGGAATCATGGCACCCCTTCATTTGGACCCCAAAACGCGGTAAAAAAATTAGTAATTTGGAACGGTTGGGAGGTCTGGACACAAGCCAGACATCTAAAAATAGAAACCAGATACATTTAATTATGAAATCAAAGGTCAAGTTTAAGCATAACGGAGCGTGTTTAAGTAGTGCACTGTGGTGCCAAGCAGTGCTTAAATGTAGTGGAGATATATGTAAAAGTATGGTAGCATTTCACGTGGCAATGTAGCTGAATGGTTAGAGTGACAACCTCATGTGCAGTAGGTGCAGGGTTTGAATACACAGACAGGTCATTTTCTAAATACACATTATGAGACTTATTTTAAATCCTGATTAAATTCTGTGTGATTATACAGACTGGTTATTAAATATATTTTGCAAATACAGCATTATGAGATGTCCTATTAAGCCATAATTATTGGCTTTTGTATGAATACACAGACAGATTATTAAGCATGTATGTTGCAAATACACACTATGAGAAGTATTTATAAACCCTTGATTGCATACTGTACGTATGGAAGTCATGTATGTTTCCAGTACAGAATAAAAAAAATAATCTAGATTTGCTGCACCCATATAAGCTCAGCTAAACACAGCTAAGCCTTGCCAAGTACTGTTTCAATCTGGAATGTTTTAGCAGTGCTTAGCTGGTTTGTGCATTGCTAAGCGAGGCGCCTGGCCAGATTGCACCATGAGTGTAATGAGTACAGATGTATCATTAGGTATATACAGTTCTGATTGTACTTCATGTGGTCATAGATCTGGACTGAAATAAGTGAGTAATGCCAGGCACAGTTCAATAAATCTGATAATGTTATGGAAATAAAAAGTTTCTAGTGCAGTAATAATGTTAAGGAAATAAAGTTTTTACTGCATTAATAATGTTAAGGAAATAAAGCTTCTACTTCATTACTAATGGTAAGGGAATAAAGTTTCACCTGCATTAATAATGTGAAGGAAATAAAGGTGTCTACTGCAATAATAATGTTAAGGGAATAAAGTTTCTACTGCATTAATGCTGTGAAGGAAATACATGTTTCTACTACATTAAGTGTGGAATTACAGCTGTAGTCCAACACCTGCATTATATGAACTGTTCTTGAATAAAGACTGGAAATATATAGCAATCACTGCATGAAGTCAACCCTAATAAAGCTGTGTTGCGAAATATGCGTGTATTTTGGACTGTTGGTCATGAAATCAAGTATGATATCTGCTGTGCTGTACAAACACAAACAATACCAGTAAGAGAATGAAGGTTAGCTAATAAAAAATGTTCTGCTAAACTGTAGATGTGGAGCTGTACTACAAGATATAATGCCTTATGATATTGTAACCATGGATTACCAATAAGATCTCCAACACCAAAAATGTGCAAACGCAAAGTTAATAGTACCACAATAGCTGATCCTTGTACAATGAACCAAAATTGTTACTCACACAGTTGTGGAAAAGCTTCCACTAAATCCTGAATAACACTGTGCAGTTATTTGTTGTAAATGACCAAAAGTACTGCTTGATTCTGCTGCAAAACATTATCGCTAGTTCCATTGGAATGCCAAACAGCTGCTGGTAACAACGTACTTCCATTCCAAAACACCAGCCACAGATTGTTAAATAAGACAAATGGTTTTATTAAACATAAAATGCTGACAAACTAAATGGACCACTGCATGTTTAAGGTGAGTAGAACTTCAAAACGCTTGAAAAATGCTAAAATTGTGGTCCAAATAGAAATTAATACATAAATAGAAATTGCAATGGATTGACATAACGGTCGGTCAAGCGCTTTCACCCATTGCTTAGGGGCTTCTTCAGAACATCAGTAAAATCAAAAGTACGTCTTTTAAAACTTTAAAGGCGCCAAAACAATGAATACCATCTCAAAATTTAAAGAAACAGTATACATATTGTCAAATCATAACATTATTCAAATTCCAGCTACCCAAGCAGTTTTGAACAACATTATTAACTTAAAACTTTATAAATAATCAATAAAAAACAATCTTAAATTGATTGTAAAATATTAATTGTAATATTGAAAAATAAAAAATTAAAATGGCCCATTAATTAGCTGTATGAGCATACATGTCAATTTAACACCCTTATAAAATACCCTTATATATAATCAACTAAGATATTACAAAACCTAACCAAAGGCTGCTTAACTACACTACTACTCTTAAAATGTTTCTAATCATTTTCAAATCCTTCCTTCTAATATTGTAATTGTCAAATATATAACAACATTGACTGTAAGATCCACATTTAGTGATATGTTGATTTGCACCCATACTTGTCGAAATTTGCAAAATAACAACAGTATAAGGGTAATGTAACCAGATAAAGGCAGAGGGGTAGTTATATACGACAATGTTGAGTATATAAACAAGATACACAATAATATTATATGGATCAGGGAATTATGAACCTACCTCTTTGAATGAGATTAATATAGCTTATCGGAGAATAGACAGCTATATTGAAGAGTTTTTTATAGATGGTAGGATTGACAAAGACACTTACAAATCTTTAAAAGTGGAATGTCCTAGATTAGCCACAATGGTAGGGATTTCGAAAATTCATAAAAACATATCTGATCCCCCATTTTGGCCTATTATTTCTAGGAGTAAATCTAAAACATTTCCTATAAGCAAATATATTGACTTCAAATTGAAACATGTATATACCCATATACCCCATCTTGTTAAAGATTCGTGGGAATTCTTGAGGTATTTTCCTACACAGAAATGGAGTGAGGGATATATGTTTGTAACAATAGATGTAATTGACCTTTTTTCTTGCATTCCTAAAACTGCTGGTCTTGAGGTATTTGGAAATAGTATCAGAAAACATGCAGGTATAACATGGAATGAGGTCAGTTTAATCATTGAAATGTTAGACATAGTTTTGGACAACAACTTTATATACTATGAAGGGAAACATTTCAGGCAGACCAGGGGGGTTGCCATGGGAGCAGCCTGTGCTCCTATCTACGCCAACCTAGTCATGCTTGATTGGGAAGATAACATTATTTTCCCAAGTGTTTTCTTCCAACATATTGTCCACTATGTGAGATTTCTGGACGATATTTATATTATCTGGAATTCTTGTGAGGAGAAATTATTAGATTTCATCCAGTTTTTAAATACAAGTAGTGATTATTTAAAATTTACTCATTCATATAATAAGGATGGTATGGCGTATCTTGATACATTAGTATATTCACAAATGGGTACATTACAATTGAAAATATATAGAAAGGAAACATTTTCCAATGATTATTTGGCATATGGGGGTTGTCATCCTATGAAGTTAAAACAGAATATATATAAGGGTCAATGCATAAGGGCTTTGAGAATGACATCTGAGTATGGTACTTTAGTGGATGAAATAAGATACATTCATACTATGTTTTATGAGAGAGGGTATCCCCAGAAACTATTGGATGGGATAGACAAATATGTATTAGGTCTATGGGGTACAACTTATAAACCCTTGCTAGGTTTAGGTAATGAAGTAAACCTAGTTAATGGACTTTATGGTAAACAGCTATTGAGTGACAAATTTGAAGGGCACCATCAAAGAGCATTAATAATCTTATACAGTCCGAGATCAGATGATGTGATACAAATCATTAACAACTATTGGTATATTTTATCCAGTGATGAAACCATAAATAAAATATTAAGAGACAAACCTGGAATAGTATACAAGATGGGAGACAATATCAAGAGATATTTAAAGAAAAACAGTACATCAAGAGAAGCAAATATAAAAGGTACAAATCAACATACCACTAAATGTGGATCTTGCAGTCAATGTTGTTATATATTTGACAAAAAGGAAATCATTTTGCATAATATGCTTAGACCAAAAATTATATTCATCAAGGGGAATTGTAACTCGAAGATGGTTGTGTATATAGCTGTCTGTCAAGAGTGTCCAAGTTACTACGTTGGAAAAACGGAAAGAAGTTTAAAAAAACGCATATATGAACACACTTACAATATTAGAAGGAAGGATTTGAAAAGTGCTTTGTATAAGCACATTGAAACTAATGGCCCCAAACATCAATTCAAATTTGCCTTATTAGACATTGTTAAGACAGATCCCAGAGATAGAGATGTCAAAAAACTTTTAAATTATCGTGAAGTATGGTGGCAGCTATACACAGATGCCACCACACCTCCGGGACTTAATGACAGCATTTCTATGAAGGCTATTCTGGAGGCCAATATGTAGAATATAATATACATGGTAACATCCTTCTTGAGGTATGGTTCACACTAAAATTTTTTTTATATAAAAAGTTTTTCAAAAAAATTTTATATATAATTTTTTATATACAATTTTTATATACAATTTTTTATACAATTTTTTCATACAATTATACAATAATTTGCAATAATATACAGTAGAGTTAGGTAGTACATGATTAGAAACATTTTAGGAGTAGTAGTGTAGTTAGGCAGCCTCTGGTTAGGTTTTGTAATATCTTAGTTGATTATATATAAGGGTATTTTATAAGGGTGTTAAATGGACATGTATGCTCATACAGCTAATTAATGAGACATTTTAATTTTTTAATTTTTTATTTTTCAATATTACAATTATTATTTTACAATCAATTTAAGATTGTTTTTTATTGATTATTTATAAAGTTTTAAGTTAATAATGTTGTTCAAAACTGCTTGGGTAGCTGGAATTTGAATAGTGTTATGATTTGACAATATGTATACTGTTTCTTTAAATTTTGAGATGGTGTTCATTGTTTTGGCTCCTTTAAAGTTTTAAAAGATGGACTCTTGATTTTACCTGTGTTCTAAAGAAGCTCATAAGCAATGGGTGAAAGCGCTTAACCGACCGTTATGTCAGTCCGTTGCAATTTCTGTTTATGTATTCATTTCTATTTGGACCACAATTTTAGCATTTTTCAAGCATTTTGAAGTTCCACTCAGCTTAAACACGCAGTGATCCATTTAGTTTGTCAGCGTTTTATGTTTAATAATACCATTTGTCTTATTTAACAATCTGTGGCTGGCGTTTTGGAATGGAAGTACGTTGTTACCAGCAGCTGTTTGGCATTCCAATGGAACTAACGATAATGTTTTGCAGCAGAATCGAGTGGTAATTTTTCTGTGAGCAGTACTTCTGGTCATTTACAACAAATAACTGCACAGTGTTATTCAGGATTTAGCGGAAGCTTTTCCACAACTGTGTGAGTAACAATTTTGGTTCATTGCACAAGGAGCAGCTATTGTGGTACTATTAACTTTGCGTTTGCACATTTTTGGTGTTTGAGCACTTATTGGTACTCCGTGGTTACAATATTTTCAAGTTTTCACACTGAACATCATTACAAATAATGCCTTATGATATTTGTTCTGGACTAAGATCTGACAAAATAATATGAACACCTGGTGATATCATGTATGTCAGGATTGTCTTGTGTTACCATTGCATTTCAGCTATATGCATTCCTGCTCTTAGGTATACTGCTGCAGGCAAGTATGTAATAGCTGTAGACTGCAAATATGCCATCTGCAACTGCATAAAGGTCAGGCAGCCAATCCAGTACTCCTATATGACTTCTACACATCACAGATATTCCTACCCACTAGGGGTTTATTGTCTACACCTGCATTCTGTGTATTAACCCACAGTTCACCTACAACCTCTGTCATGCAGGGATCACATGTATGTGTATTCAAGTGTCACTGCAGTCTTGTATAACACTCTACCTGTATTACCAGGTCATATTTTGCTACCAGGTGAGCTCTAGGCACATATCAGTGAAGCAATAGGCAGCAGTGGCTCAGTAGCTCGGTTTGATAAAGGTGTGATGTACTTTTTGTCACTCACAGACCGGGCTTCAAATCCAGGGACAAGTGCTACTAAATATTATTGAAGCAGTTATGTATTGATAACAGATGTTCTCCCCACAAGAATTCCAGGTAAATAACTGACTATAGTAGATGTTAGAATGGGTTAATAATGTCTGTGTTCAGATGTACCAGAGTGTTAACAGAATTTCTCAGCAATGTGATAAGACGTCAAAAATTAAAGGGAACAAGTACAATACAAATAAAACTTAATACAATAAATAACATGTATAATCTTGGTATGGCTGTATGCCTGTTGTGTCTGTGAATGTCTGCTGAC